>NW_020201461.1:0-41236 GCF_001531365.2 Cynara cardunculus var. scolymus
ACTCTCGAGGATATGCTACGCGCATGTGTCTTAGAATTTGGTGGTAGCTGGGATACTCGCCTACCCTTGGTTGAGTTTTCTTACAACAATAGCTACCACTCGATAATTGGAATGGTTCCCTATAAGGCTTTATACGGACGTAAAGTATTGGAAAACAAGCTTATCGACTAGAGTTACCGGAGGAACTTACGGGGATACACGATGTGTTTCATGTCGGGTACTTACGTAAATGCTTGGGTAAACATGAAGAGACGATGCCCTTAGCCGAAGTCAAAGTCGATGAGAAATTAAGATACATTGAAGAACCAGAATCAATTCTGAACGAGAGAAAAGTGAAACTACGTAATAAGAAAGTAGACTTGGTCTTGATCAAGTGGAAACACCATCGGGGACCAAATTGGACGTGGGAGCGTAAAGATGAGATGAAGGCGAAATACCCATCTTTATTTCCACAACACTGATTTCGGGGACGAAATCCTCAAAAGGAGGAGGTATTTGTAACATCCAATTTCTAATATGCGCAATTAATCGCTTAGTATATTTAATTATTGGGTTAAAGAGAACTTATGATTTAGTGGGAGTTTAGGTTTGGAATTTTAGAATTTTATTTCTTAAGAATATATTAGAGGATTTGGGAAAATATCACGTCAAATAGATACGTAAAACGGATTTTTTTTGGGAGATATTTTCTGGAATATTTTGTTGGATGTTATAGGATTATCTTTTTATGAACGTGTAGGCGAAAACCTTATAGAAAACGGAGGTTTGAGCGAAAAGTTATGAATATTTCAAGTGTTGATGGTCAAAATGGGTACCTAGCCGGGCCAAACCGGCCCAACTCGAGTTTTAGCATTATAAATTGGAGTTTTGGCCCATTTTTCATGTCATCTAAGTCCAGAACTCACACACACTAGAGGTGCAATTTTCACACACATAGGCTTGATTCAACTCAAATCAAAGAGGAACTACAAGATCTTTGAAGGATTTGATCATCAAGTAAGGTATAATCTATCTTTGCACTTGTTCTTGGTTGACATTCTTGTTTTATGGATTGTATGTTGAGATAGAGTTAGGGTTTCATATGGGTTTGATCTTAAGTGTATAAAATGAGTGGTTTTTAGTGTTTATGGCATGAAATGGTCATTAGATTCAAGAGATTATCAAGATTTATGCAAGTTTATCACATGAACTTTGACTTGATTAAGTCAATGATTTGGAAGATAATATAAATGATAAAATAAAGGTTGGATTTTGGTTGTTTATGTCAAATATTTTATATTAAGTTGAGATTCAGAAGTTGGAATGGTTTGAAATCGAAATGGTTTGAGGAAAATGTATGAAAATGAGAATTTTCGACTTTTGAATGCATTGTAAGTGTGTACACTTTGAAAATCTGTATAAAATCGTAGAAAAATCCAAATAAGGTGAGGCTAATTTCCTTAGTTAGATATTTGAGTCTAGTTTATTTCTTATTTTATGATCAAGGCATGATTTCGAGCTTAAAATGGGCAAAACAGTTCTGCATGTAGCATATGTACATAGAAATTTAGGTAAAATGTTCAAATAGGATATGTGTATATCATGGGTTTCTTATATTGATTGCTTATGAGATTTTGTACATTTACTCCAGCGGGTAATTAAGACATGGTTTGATGCTTTGGAAGCAATCCAAGTGTGGTAGATTGGACTTGCTTTGTAAGCTCAATTCGGAGCTTTTCGGTATTATACGGTTGCCCTTTGAGTTATATAGTTAATTGTTATATATTGATTTGAACATATATATTTTCATATGAATGTTTTTGGTCTTGAATGGAGTCACAATATCTTGATTTGTCTTTGATTTCGTCTCTTGAGTCGATTCCTTATTACTATCTCGGTACATAGGTTTGCTTTCTGGATCCGGACTCGTTGTTTTGTTCCTTGAATTGTACGCCATAGTACGGGTACTACTTCGTGTGGCACGCCGGGAGTATATGGCGAATTCAAGATCCCAGGTTAGACGGGTGAGACTTTCTGCGGTTGTGAATACTCATTGCTCAGAAAGGAGGAAGATCAATGAGTAGGGAACCTTGGCACATACCCGGTAGAGGAAGGCGGGCAGTGCGAGGTTTCCCGTAATTTATGATTCTGACTCGGACTTTGGCATGAGCCCAGGAGGTGAAGGACGGGGTGATACACTGTCTTCGTTATGTATAACCGATTTGATCTCTTGGTTCTTGATATTTATTGGTATTCTAACGTTGTTGAATATATTTGGTCGTTGAACCTGTCTCCTTGTTGTATTGAGCAACAACGGTATGGTATAATATGGTGATTTGAATATGGAATCCTATGATCTTGGCATCCGGTACGTAATGGTTCACTTTGTTTCTTGTAAGTCTCGGTTTATATCTGGATGATGTCTTGAACTCTTTTATTGATAAGAGTTTATTATTTATGTCTATAATCATGTGCGATATTGATATGTAATGCTTAACTATTTAACTCACTAAGCGTTGGCTTACCATTTAAGTGGCAACCTTTCTCAGGAAAGAAGACGGATAAATAGAAAGAACCTGTTGTCTGACTTGAAGATTTATCGGGGAACTTGAAGATATCGATCTTGCTTTTGGGTAAATAGTAGCTTATATATATATATATATATAGTCTTGTCCCGTATTCTTTTGGTCACATAATTTGGGTTGTAAGTAAAAATCCGTTATATCCGATTTGGAATTGTATTTTGGGTGGTTTTATCACTAAAATAAAACGGATATTTCGATGTTTTTCTAGAAATTAATATCCCATATTTTGAGGTTAATTAATGTTATGTCCAGATCTGTGGGTTTCAAAGTTTTGGTCTTTCATGGTCTCTGGTTCTCAATGGCCTCTGGTTCTCAATGGCCTCTGGTCCTTCATGGCCTCTGGTCCAACCATTGCGTCTGGTCCTTCATAGTCTCACCTCTGGTCCTTCATGACCTCTGGTCTTCTTCCAGACTTAGCCATTTCAGCAGCCTCTAGACCATTGCCTCTGGTCCAACCATTGCCTCTGGTCCAACCATTGCCTCTGGTCTTCCTCCAGACTTAGTCTTTTTAGCAGCATTTTCAGATTTTCCATCCTTGGTTTAGATGGCTTTGACAAAACTTTTAGAATAATTTAGGATCAATTTTGGTCCCAATAATCAATAAATTATATTATATTGGAGATTTTATAGGAATTGGTGATTTGGGGTTTGCTCAAGCGAGATGTTAGAGATGAAGACAAGAAGAAAGTGGCTTTAGACACTCATGCGAGGTCTATAATAGCCATGTCTCTTCCAGACGAGATATACCACTCCGTGATGAAACTCCGAACCCCAAAATCTACGTGGGACACATTTTGTGTTCAATATGAAGGTACTACTCATGTACAAGAGTCGAGGAATATTAACTTAGTAAGACAAAATGAAAGTTTTCTCTATGGAACGAATGAATCATTGTCTGAAATACATCAACATTTTAATTGCCTGCTTATCGACTTGAGGACAATCGAAAGAGAATATTCCAACTCTGAGACACTGACTAAGTTTCATGAATGCTTTCCAGAATCATGGGATCATTATTCTATGTGCCTCAAGATGTCCAATGATATGTCCTCTTTCTCTCTCACTTAGTTCTCTTTATGGGATACTTCTTAATCATAAGCAGTCCCGTCAGTTGAAGAAGAATCTTATTAGAGATTTAAGAGAAATGAAAAGATTTCTGGTAGCTTTGATCTCTGAGGGTTCTTCAGCTGATCTCCTATCTTCTTTTAACCCTCTTATTTCTTCTACTTCTTTAACGGAGATAGACCCCACTAACTCTAAGAACTTATCAGATTTTGATCTTGCAGAGTTTGATGAGTCAGTGGCCCTTGTAACCAAATCTTTTAGAAGGTTTCCAAGAAAAATTAATTTTCGCAGATCTTCCTTGCTGACTATCTCGGACAAGCCAAAGTCAAATCCCATTAACAAGACTTCAACGGTCTGCTACAACTGTCAGCGTAAAGGTCACTATTCCAATGAATGCAGGTCTAAGAAAATTGCGACACCATCTTTCAAAAATCCATCCTCCTTTAGGTCTAAATATGACAAATATCAAAAGCTAAAGAAGAAGTACAAGAAAACAAAGAGTTCTTAGCATAAAGGCAAAGGTCTTATCGCCGAAGAACATGACTTGGCTGATTCTACTGAAGAATCATCCTCTGATGAGGAAGACATGGCCTACCTCTGTCTTATGGCCAAGGATGTCAAGGAAGAACCTTCTGAGACGTCATCCTCCTGTGATCCCTCATCATCTACATCCGTTGAGGAAGTAAAAGTTATTTGGTATCTTGATAGCGGTTGCTCAAGACACATGACTGGAGACAAATCCCTGCTCATTGAATATTAGGATGAAAGAGGCCCTTCCGTAACCTTTGAAGGAAACGAAAAAGGGTATACCAAGGTTTTTGGTATATTAACCAATGGTGCAACCATTTTTAAACATGTTGCATACATTGAAGGACTGAAACACAATCTTCTTAGCATCAGTCAACTATGTGACAAAGACTACAGTAAAATTTTCTAAGAATTCATGCTATGTCTTTGACAAGAATGATAAGGTTGCTCTAACCGGTTCCCTCCTAGAGAATGTATACATCATCAACATGAATTCTCCTCTAACCAAGAATAGTTGTTTTCTCTCTAAATCCTCTTCAAACATCAACTGCCTACTGCACAAACGACTTTCTCATCTCAACTTCAAAACACATCTGAGTTGTCTCAAAATGATCTTGTCACTTGTCTTTCTCAACACACCTTTGCAAAAGAATCTCTTAGCTCAGCTTGTGAAAAAGTAAAACAGACAAGGGATAGCTTCAAATCTAAGCAAGTCTCTTTAGTAACCACTCCACTTCAGTAACTACATATGGATCTCTTTGGTCCAGTCAACGTGCAATCAATAGCTGAAAAAAAATATACACTTGTCATTGTTGATGAGTATTCCAGGTGTACTTGGGTCTTCTTTCTCAGATGCAAAAGTGATGCACTTGAATAAATTATTCCGTTCATCTAACGCATAGAACTACTGAATAACATTAAGGTACGATCTATCAAAAGTGACCATGGTACTGAATTCAAAAATAATACTATGGATAGCTTCTTTGATAACAATGGAATCTCACACAACTTCTCATCTGTGAGAACTCCACAACAAAACGGAGTCGCTGAAAGAAAAAAATCAAACAATCATTGAGGCTGCTCGATCCATGCTCAACAAATTCCGTCTTCCCACACAATTCTGGGCTGAATCTGTCAACACAGCTTCCTTTACTCAAAGTCGGTCGCTGATCGTCAAGAGATTTAAGAAGACAACTTACGAACTCTTCCATAGCAGAAAGCCCTTTCTCAGATTTCTTCACATATTTGGTTGCACTTATTACATTCTCAACAACCGTGAGCAACTTGGAAAGTTCGCTCCTAAAGCTTCAGTATCCAAAGCCTTCAGAGTATTCAACAAACATCGACAAACCATAGAAAAAACTATCCATGTCACATTTGATGAACCTCAATCAGCTAACTCTAAACCCATCACTTATGATGATGAAGAGTTAGAAAACTGGATGTACTCTCACTTTGGACAACCTGAAGCTTCCTTCAGCAATCAACCCAATGTTGATTCTCCAGAAGCTGATGGTGATCCACTTATCATTCCAATTGCAACTAATAACCAAGGCGAATCCTCTTCAGGGATTGCTGCAGTACCCATTAGTTATGTTCCTCCCTCTACTTCAAACACAGACCCATCAGTGGATGAAATGCTTTTAGTATCTGAACCTCTATCAGTTGTTGAATCTCTCACTGAGGCTCCTTTAGCAATCCAACCTATTGCTGAAGAATCTGTAGCTGAAGCCTCATCTTCTCTACCTAAACATCTAAGCTCAGATGATAATCCTATACTAGCTCAGCGATGAACTAAAGACCATCCAATTCATCAAATTCTTGGTGATCCAAGTGCATGTATTCAGACACGTCGTGATCTAGGTAATATCTTTCTCTTTGTCAATTTCCTTTCTCTAGTTGAACCCAATAAAATCAATGAGGCTATCTTAGACCCTAGATGGGTCATTGCCATGCAAGAGGAACTCATTGAGTTTTATAGAAACAATGTCTGGTACCTCGTCCCACGTCCATCTGACAAAAATGTGATAGGCACAAAATGGATTTATCACAATAAGTTAGATGAACAA
This sequence comes from Cynara cardunculus var. scolymus, assembly GCF_001531365.2. Taxonomy (NCBI): domain Eukaryota; kingdom Viridiplantae; phylum Streptophyta; class Magnoliopsida; order Asterales; family Asteraceae; genus Cynara; species Cynara cardunculus. Next base: position 6,227 of record NW_020201461.1, read on the forward strand.
GGTGTGGTAACCCGCAACAAGGCTCGTCTAATTGCTCAGGGTTATAGACAAGAAGAAAGAATTGATTATGACGAAACCTTCGCACCAGTGGCTAGACTCAAAGCTATTCGACTCTTTCTAGCATTTGCTGTCCATAGAGACTTTAACGTGTTTCAAATGGATGTTAAGAGTGATTTCATTAATGGAAAACTCCAAGAGAAAGTTTATGTTGAACAAACTCCAGGGTTTCTTGACCCTAAGTATCCGAATCATGTCTATAGATTATATAAAGCTCTTTACGGGTTAAAATAGACCCCTAGTGCCTGCTATGATACTCTTTCCTCATTTCTCCTCTCTGAGAAATTTGTCCTTAAAATGATTGACCAAACCCTATTTCTTAGGAAAATTAAGGGTTATATCATTCTAGTCCAAATTTATGACTATGATATTATTTTTGGTTCCATTAATCCCTCTTTGTGTTTTCGGTTCGCTGAACGCATGAAGAAAGAATATATCAGATGAGCATGATGGGAGAACTAACATACTTTTCAGGTCTTCAAATCAAGCATTCAGATAAAGATATCTTTATCAGTCAAAGTAAGTATGTCAAAGATATGCTGAAAAAGTTTGATATATCAAACAGCTCATCTATGAAGACTCCAATGGCTCCTCCTCTTTCTCTGAATAAGGATCCAAACGAAAAGCCTGTAAACATTACTGTTTATATAGGAATGATCAGTTCTCTGTTGTATCTCACAGCAAGTCATCCATATATCATGTACTCTACTTGTCTATGTACACTATATCAATCTGAACTTGAGGAATCCCATCTGATTGTTGTAGAACGCATATTCAGATATCTGAAGAGAACTCTTAACTTGGGTCTTTGGTATCCCAAGGGTTCAGGTTTTGACCTAATAGGTTATTCGGATAGTGATTTTGCAAGTTGCAAAATTGATAGGAAAAGCACCACTGGAGGCTGTCAGCTTCTAGGTGGAATGTTGGTAGCTGGACAAGTAAACAACAAAATTTTGCGTTAACATCAACTGCTGAAGCTGAGTATGTTGCTGCTGGAAGCTGTTGTGCCCAAATCCTTTGGATGAAAAATCAGTTCAACGACTATGATCTTTAGCTTTCTAATATCCCTATCTATTGTAATAGCACTAGTGTTATTGCTATTGCAAATAATCCTATTCTTCACTCCAAGACCAAACATATTGAGATCATATATCATTTTATCAGAGATCATGCTACGAATGGTAATATTGAACTTCACTTTATACCAACTGAGTACCAACTCGCTAACCTTTTTACAAAGCCTCTTCATGAGACAAGATTTAACATCTTGATCAGCGAACTTGTGATGCTGAACGCAGAGGATTAGTTCCTTCAGCTACAAGCAATACTCAACAAGTGAATTGATTCAGTGTTCTTATTCTATCACGGAACTCTTTAGTAAATATATCTTCTCTTTCTAAGGTATGTATAGTTATCATTCTTTTCAAAACTTAAAACTATCACTCAATCTTTCCATATTCAGTGATCAAACTGTTTTAAAAGATTGTTTCAGTGTTCCTTCTATCACTAAACCCTTTAAGCAAGTATATCTCTCTAAAATATACTTATCTTTCCTTAAAACCTTTTCTTAATCAGTGATCAATATTTTAGAAGTTAAAATTCCTTCAGTGATTCTTCTTATCACTGAATTATTTTAAACTTGTCTTTTCAAAAAGATACTCTTAAAAACTCATATTGACTTTTCATATTCAGTATCTCATATGTTTTTAAAAGACTTAAAAACCTTTTTAAAAGATAATGGAAATGAATCGTCTTCTGATGTCATTTCTTTTTAATGTTACGATTTTTTGAGATGCGCGTACCATTCTTACACACGCGACCTCTTCAAATTCCATCCAATCGTGGATGAGGACGTGCTAACTTTTTCATCATTGCACAACTTTTAAGTTGTATTTTCTTCTCTCCTCTTTCCATTTCTCTCTCCTCCTACCTATAAATATGAGACTTCTTCTCTCATTTTTTTACGCTTATAAAATCTATAGTCGAACCTCAGCCTTTAAGACGTTTGCAAAGAAAGAAATCAAGAACACTCAAAAAACTTTCAACCTTCTTCCTTTCAAATCACAGGTTGATAACTTTCTTTCTTTATTTTGATATGTTCTCCTTCTAAGAAACTTTTGTTATGTTCTTAAAGAACTTGTTCTCTTAAACAACTAACAAACAGATTATTAACTCATTCTAATACTTGGTTGTAATCTATGTTTCTATACACTTATTCTTCTTAGAAAACCCTAAATCGTCTTGTGGCATTTTCAAAAGAAGTTTTATTGATTCAAAACTTACAGTTTACACTTTTATCTTGTAGATTTCTAACAAACTTAATATCTTCTGTTTTTCTCTTATATAAACAGAAATGTCTGCAAGAAATGTGAGCTTCTCGATTGACGAGGTATCCTTCAAGGCAAACAATCATGTTGCACTTGTTGACATTCCTTCCAACAAATCTCACTTTGAGGATGCTACAAATTTTCTCAAGAACTCTCCTATTTCATACGCTCTCACCCATGAACCTGTCATGGTGAAAGAAGTCCTGCAACAGTTCTGGCTTACTGCTGATGTATCAAAAGAAACTGACAAGACTGGTAAACAGGTGGAGAAAATCTCTTTCAGCTTCAATAGGATGACCGTCAGTTTTGGTGTAGCCACATTAAGGACCGCTCTCAAGCTTCCCAAGGGTCCTTACTCCAGTGGACCTTCCACTGAACACATTATCTCCTGTTTGAAAGATATTGGCTATGTTTGCCCAACAAAGAAGGACTCCAGCGATCCCTTCAAATCTCTTTCAAAGATTGAGATGAACCTCATGTTTGTGGTATGACAATACTTGTTTTGCTATTTCATCCAGTGTATGGGAGGCAAGACTGGTGGACAAGACCAAGAGTCCATAGTTGCATTAAACATTGGCGTTTCTATCTTTCGCTAGAGGCAAATTAACTTTGCTGGTGTTATCTGAAACACAACATACCACACATTGCATGTAACACATACTTCATACAAAAGAAATACATGTTATACCCCACATTGGTCCCTTAATACAAGAATCTACCAGTATAAAATACATGGTCCAAAAATTCAAAATACAAATTCTTGTACTAATCTACGTTCATCTACTAAAACTATACACATCATTATCCATTCTTCATGCAGGTAAACATATGGGGAAATTATCACGTTTTCCCTTTTCCCTTACCTTCCGCACTTCCTGCAATACATATTTAAAATTACAAAACGAGAGTTAGACCGAAAGGTCTAGTGAGTTACCCTATTTATGCCATTGCAGAGTGATAATCACCAAAACCTTAATATAAAACAACCTTTCATATATATAAAAAATATATGAACAAGTGAGATCACAATATCAATACCTTTCACCTTTCAAGCCAAATTTCCCTGCTTACAAATAATACATCAATTCTAAACAGGTTTATATCAAATTAACATAGTGCCACTTTTAAACCTTTTCTTATTCAAACAAGGTTTATACAAAGTTTCAGGCCAAACCTGTTATCTTCTTCTCTATAACATTCAAACTATGATTTCCAATAAGAACGCTGATCTTGAATCTCTAAGTCACAAAGAAATAAAGATTCCAGACCATCGTAATCTTAAGGGATATGATAGTAGAAGTTATATTATATAACACATATATACTAGTGCCACCCTTATATCCAAATGTACACTTCTCCTTGATATGCCACCCTTATCCCAAGGTACACCTCTCCTTGATATGCCACCCTTATCCCATGGTACACCTCTTCTTGATATGCCACCCTTATTTCCTCATCAAAAATATTTCATAAAAAAATTCCATATAGAATTGGACCGCAGTCAATGGAATTATTATTATCAGTTCAAAAATCATCTTCTTTTAAAAAAATTTCCCTTTTTATATATAAGAATGATTATATATAAACCACAAATAAGTCAAAATACAAATCCGGTCAAAATAGACATGGCCGGACTTCATCTCCGGTCAAGTCTTGGCCGGTTTATCAAATCCAGACGACACATCGCCTAAGGCTGTCCGATTTAACACTTAAGGGAAGTTTCCAACACTTTTGTCCGGATAACAAATCCGGACAACACTATGCCCCCCCTTTTGACCGATTTAAGAAAATAATCCGGTTATCACATGGTCGTATTCATACTTCTTCGTTCAAGGTATTCATAATCTTAATATTCTTCAATCGCTCAACATTTATCCGGTTTAAGACTAAACCGCCTGACTCTTGACCGGTTTATACTTAAACCGCTTACACCTTGTCCGGTTTAAAACTATATCGTTCAATACTTACCCGGTTTAAGGCTTAAATCGCCCAACTCTTGTCCGGTTTAGAGCTAATCCGGACAACACTCAAATGATTCAAATTTCAAATAAAATGAAAAGTTTACATAATCTAGTTATGCAATTACAAAGAAATTTCAAAGTAGTTAAAACCACTCACCTTTTACAATTTTTAGAAACAAGATTGAACCCAACTTCAAATTCCAAGTAATACAAGCAAGCCAGATGATCTCCCTCTATTTTTCTTTAACATCACTCAAACAGATAACAAAAGTGGCAAGAAGAGAGAATGGAGGCTAAGCCCTCATTTTATACTTTCCATTTCAGGGAAGTCGGCTATAATAGCCTTTCACTTCTTTTCCATTTGCATGCATACTTACACACATAATATGCATGTATACTCATGTATACATATTCACATACATACCATATTATACATGCATTTCACTTTGACTCACCACATACACATATATATTTATATGCATACATACATATAAATATATTTCATGTTATGCATATAATTCATATACCAACATGATCAAATGTACAAATTTATCATGCTGTCATGTAAACACAAAATAATAATCACATATTATTTACCTCAGGTGATAACCAAGATCCAGTTATCATATTATTCACCCCTCAAAAGAATTTCATCCTGGAATTCCTTCAATAAAAAAGCAAAGGGTATTCTGATCTCATTTTTGACTCCAATTCCCAAGTCGCTTCTGGTCCTTTGTGAAACTTCCACTGAACTTTAACCAGACTGATTTCTTTGTTTCTCAAGACCCTGATCTTTCGGTCAATTACAGCTTCCGATGTTTCCACAAAATTCAGTTTATCATCCAGTTTAACCTCCGTAATGGTACAACGAGACTCGAATCAGATAAACATTTTCGTAGATTCGATACGTGGAAAGTATTGTGAATCAGACTTAGTTCTTCTGGTAGCTCTAACTGATATGCCACTGGCCCAATTCGCTTACGTATTCTGAATGGCCCAACATACCTTGGACTGAGCTTACCCTTCTTTCCGAATCTGATAATACCCTTCCACGGTGAAACTTTTAACATCACAAAATCACCTACACAAAATTCAATTGGCTTTCGACGATTATTAGCATAACTTTTCTGGCGATCTTGTGCTGTTCTGATTCTTTCGCGGATCTGTTCAATCTTTTCAGAAGTCTCTTGGACAATTTCAGGACCTGTCAACTTCCTTTCTCCTACCTCGTTCCAACATAACAGCGTTCGGCATTTACGTCCATACAATACTTCATATGGTTCCCCTTAGATGCTAGAATGATAACTGTTATTATATGTAAACTCTATCAACGGCAAATGATCTTCCCACGATCCCCCGAAGTCAATAATACAACTTCTTAACATGTCTTCAAGAGTCTGGATAGTTCTTCACTTTGTCCTTTAGTTTGTGGATGATAGGCTGTGCTTAATCGAATTTCAGACCCCAAAGCTTTTTGTAAACTTTCCCAGAACTTTGAAGTAAACCGACTATCTCTATAAGAGATAATAGATAATGGAACACCGTGTCTGGTCACTATTTCTTTGATATAAGCTGGCACCCAAAGCTTTTTGTAAACTTTCCCAGAACTTTGAAGTAAACCGACTATCTCTATCAGAGATAATAGATAATGGAACACCGTGTCTGGTCACTATTTCTTTGATATAAATCTGTGCCAGCTTTTCTAAAGAGTAATTTTCTCTTATTGGTACAAAATACGCAGATTTAGACAGACGATCAACAATTACCCAAATCACGTCATACCCCTTTGGAGTTTGTAGCAACTTCATAACGAAATCCGTTTGTAATGTGATCCCATTTCCATACAGGTATCTCCAAAGATTGAAGACTTCCATATGACTTTTGATGTTCATTCTTAACCTGTAGACACGTTAGACACTGTTCCACATATTTGGCTATGTCTCTCTTTTCAATCCGGGCCACCAATAAAAAGATTTTAAAGTTCTGTACATCTTATTGGTACCTGGATGAATAGAGTATCGGGATTTATGAATTTCATTTAATATAGTGTTCCGGATATCTCCAAAACACGGTACCCAGACTCGTCCTTGAAAGCACATTAGTCCTTCATCATTCGGTTCCAAGGTTGAAATTATCTTACCCAACCTTTCTGTCTTAACAAATTCTTCTTTCATAGCTTCTTGTTGACATCTCTGAATTTCTTTACAAATGTCAGGGACCAAATTCATTCTCATTGCCATAGCTTTAATGGTTCCACTCTTTTCTTTCCTACTCAAAGCGTCAGCTACCACGTTGGCTTTCCCCAGATGGTAGAGGATTTCACAATCATAATCATTTACCAGTTCAATCCACCGACGCTGTAGCATATTTAATTCTTTCTGGCTGAACAAATGTTGCAAACTTTTGTGATCAGTATAAATCTGACATTTTGTTCCCAGAAGATAATGTCTTCAGATTTTCAGAGCAAACACCACGTCAGCTAATTCCATATCATGAGTTGGATACTGTTTCTCATGATCTTTCAATTGTCTTGACGCATAAGAAATCACTTTTCCTCTTTGCATCAGAACACATCCCAAACCCAATTTTGAAGGATCAATGTAAACCACAAAATCTTTGGATCCATCTGTAGTGTCAACACCGGTGCACTGCAAAGATGATTCTTTAATTGTTGGAAAGCTTCTTGTTGTTCTTTTTCCCACTGAAATTTGACGTTCTTCCGAGTCAATTTAGTCAATGGCACATCTATCTTAGAAAAGTCCTGAATAAACTTACGATAGTAGCCTGCCAGTCCCAAAAAGCTTCGGACTTCAGAAGGAGTTTTTGGAGCTTCCCATTTTTCAACTGCTTCAATTTTGACTGGATTTACCTTCACCCCTGCTTCTGAGATAACATGACCCAAAAATTGGACTTCCCTTAACCAGAACTCACACTTGGATAACTTGGCATACAACTTTTCTCTTTTTAATAATTCCAGTATCAGGCGAAGATGTTCCGCGTGCTCTTCTTCGGTCTTAGACTATATAAGAATATCATCGATAAATACAATAACAAATTTATCAAGATATTCCTTACATACCCTACTCATCAAATCCATAAAAGCTACGGGCGCATTAGTTAAGCCGAATGGCATAACTAATAATTCATGATCCCCGTACCTGGTTCGAAAAGCTGTTGTAGTTAAGCCGAATTCACATACATACCATATTATACATGCATTTCACTTTGACTCACCACATACACACACACATATATATATATATATATTTATATGCATACATGCATATAAATATATTTCACATCATGCATATAATTCACATACCCACATGATCAAATGTACAAATTTGTCATGCTGTCATGTAAACACAAAATAATAATCACATATTATTTACCTCAGGTGATAACCAAGATCCAGTTATCACATTATCTTTGAAGACTTGGTACTGAAGCTGAACAAGCGCCGAAGGAAAACGATGTAACACCCCCACTTCCATACATTGCATATAACATAGAATTCTTATACAAAGAAATACATGTTTTCCCCACATAGGTCCATAATACAAGAGACTATGCTATAAAATATACAACTCAAAAAGTACATGCTCTTGCATCTCTACGTCTATACTTCAAAACATGGCTAATTAAGATCTTCATACAACTAAGCACATAGGGAATTAATTCACATTTTTCCCTTTCCCTTATTATCATTAAAGTCTGCATTACATGCAACACATATTTGAAAACACAAAATGAGGGTTAAACCTATAGGTCTAGTGAGATTCCCTTTTTCCATGTAGTTGCAGGGTGGAGATCACCAAAAACATTTATTCAAATAAATCATTCCATATAGTGAAGGAAAAAAATCACATTCTGTTTGAGTCCATCGGACCTTTGGTTCCAAAACCATACTTAGAAAATAGTTCAACTCATAAGGGGACCAGAGCCCCTCTGGTTTCTCGACCAGAGCCTCTTGCTCAGGTAATTTCTCATAATGTTCCTTGACTAACTTTGTAAGTAATAAAATAACCTTTTCCATAACCAAAATGATTAAAAAGATTTCATGTATAACTAGAGCTTCTGGTTGTACTAATCAGAGCTTCTGATTCAAAAGTCAAGACCAACCAAAGCATCTGGTTCAATGTGTAAACCAACCAGAGCCCCTCTGGTCTATTTTTCATAAAAAGATTCTAAGTATAAAATCAATTTCTTAAAAACTTTTTAAAATACAATTTTGACACAGAAGCTCTTATCAATAGATACATAGCCTCTGGTCCAACTAGTACATTTAGCAAGAACTTGCACATTTCTCAAATCAGTAACCAAAACCCTCTGGTTTTATAGTGAGGACCAACCAGAGCCCCTATGGTTCCTTTCAAGGAACAACCAGAGCCCCTATGTTCCTCTGTATCCAAACATTTGATCAAAAACAGTTTCATAACCAAAACCAATGGCCATAGGCCAAGTTTTCCCCTTCTCAATAACATCAATATTATTATTTCTAATAAGAACAACATCTCTGAGTCCCCAAATCACAAAGAAGTAAATACTCAAATCTGTTGTAATCTTAAAAGACATAATAGCAAGAGCTATAGTATCCACACACACAATTGCCACCCTTATACCCAAAGGTACACCTCTCCTTAATATGCCACCCTTATCCCAAAAGACACCTCTCCTTGATATGCTACCTTTATCCCAAAAGACACCTTTCCTTGATATGCCATCCTTAATTCTTCTTCAAAATCTATGAACTAGTTCAGATGAAGGACCGCAGTCACAACCATCTTATCGAATCCTTATTCATAGTTTTATCCATAAAATCTATAGATTAATCCCAAACGAAGACAGACCGAAGTCACAACCGTTTTGATGAGATGTCCTCTATAGTTTTTAACCAATAATGGTTTTCAAAACAGTTTTTATCATAAAAACCTTCAAACTCAAGAATAATCTGTTCTTTCATAATTTTTCATATATCAATCTTCTTGTAAATCCTTTAAAATAGAATCTCATTTTCTCAAAGCTGTTTTAAAACACAATAACTGTTTCATCTGTCCAAAACAGCTTTAAAATTCATAATCATAAACACTTTGTTCAAACTGTTTATAAAACAGTATTTTCCTAGATTCATTAAAACCCAAATTCACCAAAACCCAACAGTTTATATATCTATAATTATAAATGTTTTAGTTTATCAAAACTCACAGTTTATAATCAACAGCAGTTTAAAAACTCACCTTGACAACACATATTCTGCAAGTTAAAACACACAAGAAAGCACAAGTTCTTCAAACAGTTTTGCACAATAGTTTTTCTTCAAGAACATTTTTTCACCGCCACAATACCCTTTTCTTTCTCTCAACAGATTTCTTCTCAAATAAAGTGATAAGGTAAAATCTTATCCTTATCGTTCTTTAAATATCCTTATGAAGGCGGTGGAGGATTTCTTTCAATATTAAAATAGTTTGGGCGGTGAAAGTTAACATTTTAAAATCAACCTTGCTTCATTATGAAGATATCTCATCTTCATATTTTAAAATATTTAAATTCTCATGTATGCTTCACACCTCATACATGCACATGTAAATCATGTATACATCATATCACCTTTTCACATATATGTATACTATTCATGCATTAATTAATTACCATGCATGCCATCATGTAATTTCAAATAATAATCACGTATAGATTACCTCAACCCAGATTGTCTGAAACCTAGTTATAACAAAAGGTGGTGCCCTATACCAGATTCCTGTGTATGGTATTTGCTAAGATCTTTAACAACAAATACCCTACATAAGGAAATTTGCCTATTTGCATGCTCGGGTCTAGAATCTTGGACCTAAGCCTAAACCTGCAGATGATGCACTTTTCTCTTTTATGGACACCTCGCGTGGCACACATTGTAGTACTTTTCTTCTTCTCCAACTGTGACTGTATGTCTTTCTTCCCTTGCTCCGGTGGTCAAGACTAAGGAAAACCCCCCTCGATCTATCCCAACCACCACCACCCTCTTTTCCAAGAGAACCTCCTCTCTAGCCACTCTTGGTTCTCCATCGAGTGCCAAGAAAGTGAAAAAGGGGACACCCACATCCCTGGTTGTTACCTCTCAATAGGTTTCAGTCATTGAAACAAGCCTTACCCCCAAGGCAACTTCTGCTATTACCCCACCTAGCTATTCAGTGATTTCTTCAGTCACTATCGTACATGTGGATCTTCTCCCAACCGCCTCAGTGACCCAAATCACTTAAGGTGTTAATGTCAGCATAATCACTGCTGAACACCTACTTACACCACTCTCAGCCATCTTCTATTCTCCTCCTTCTTTGGTCTCAACACATGCTGGTGATTCATCACTGATTGTTCTCATTGGTGATGAAGCAATCACCACAGGACCTGAGGTCGCTCCTCTTGAGATACCTCAATCACTGGAATCCTATCCTCTCTAGGGAAACCAAGAGAGAATACCCTTTCATTTCTTCTAACCAAGAGCAAACTTTTGCTCAAATTTCTTATTTTTTGAGTCCTCTTGATGAAGAACCTTCAGTCATGGAAGCTAATTACAACATGGCTGAAGATGTCAAGCTTCTACTCTCGGTGGTAGCCACTGTCTTGGACAAAATGATGCAAGTGCACCAAGACATGCCTATCAAGGAAGACCTCTCTTCTGACCTCTCTGTTGTCAAAGATGAAGTCAGTTAGGTAAAATATTTGCTATCTACGGTGCAAGTCGATGTACGCACCAACGTTGAGGCCATCTCTGCTCTCTCGCAAGGTCGATGAAGCGCAAGCTCAGCTAACCAAGAATGGTGAGCTGATACAGCAGATACTAAATCTTCTTCAGCGTCCAACACCAGTTTTTGCACCTTCCTTCACATAAGTTGATAGACTTTTTTTGGATCATGTACTTGATCTTGGTGTTCTCCAAACTCAAGCAATGGCTGAATTTGAGTAGCGATTGGATCTTATTACCAACGGTCTTGATAAACTCACCTCTCGTTTTGCTAATGACAAAGAAGGGGAGAAAGACTTACCTCAAGCAGTTGTTGTTGTCCCTACAACACCTGCTAATGTTGATGCTCAAGATGAAAGAGCTAAAGCAAATGAAGTTGATGTTGAAGTTGTAGATGCCATCACATCCCATGACGCTGAAGCTGAGGACAATGATGATGTCATCAAAGCTGATGCTAAAGATGAAGACATTTCTATCACCTCTGCAGCTAATGTTGGTGACAAGAAAGATGATGATGATGATGATTTTGATGATGATGATGAAGTTGGTGATTCTCTTTTCTTTTCTGATGATGGGAAATATCTAGGTGCTGATGATGATGATGAAAACAATGATGATGACGACTTCACCATTCAATACCACACCAGGCCAATTGTCGCTCAAAAAGCAGTCTCTCTCAGGGATTCTTCATCCCAATGGGAGAAAGAGACGTCTGCAAAGAACCAAAACACTTCCTCTAAGGACAAAGGTCTTGCTAAAGAAGAAAACCTGACTGTTCTATTCAAGCCTATCAATCCCCAAGGATATACTCAACCCTCCAGGTTTTCCGTCGTCACTTCTCTCTATCAACTCTCCTCTACAATCCCTTATACTACTTATGGTCGTCTAGATGAGTGGGTACCTCAAAACCCAATATATGGAATTCCTTGCGACCTACAGATGGCTCAGCTTAAGGAGTCACTTGACCAAACTAGAGTAAAAATTCCTCTTTCGTACCTCTAGTTATGGTGAGTTCGACTTCCTTACTGAATCAGAAAGAGTTGAAGCATTCAATGCTGAGGAAGAACTCTGCATTGAAAGTCAACAGACTGAAGACAACTTAAAGCTGTCCAAGTCTCTTGCTACTCAAGTTCTTCCAAAGAAAAAGTCTAACAAGATAAACCCTGTCAAGGCTCAGGCTAAGTTGCTCTCAATAGCTCAATCTGAACATCAAAGAGCAATGATACTGAAAGACCGAGACAAGAAATGGAGTGAAGATCGTTTAAACAAAAGAATAAGTCCTCATCCCATCTCAAACATAACAATCTGTGGACGAAAGAAAGATGGTGGACTACTCATCTCCATGCCCATCACCAGAGACAACCTTGATGTTGTCACTAAGTATCCTTCCTACCTTGGACAATATGGCTATAGTGAATGACTAGAAATACACCAGGCCATTCAGCGCTCAAAGTCAAGGCATAAGCAAAAGATTGAAGACATCCTAAGCGATCTCATCAAGAAGATTTCCAAGTTTATTGATGTTCCTTTAAAGCCAACATCAATGCAAGGTGGAAGAAGAAAACCTTCTGATCCTAATGATGGACCAACTCTGAGGAATGAACATGAAACAAAATTCTCCATGGAGGAAATCCTGAAGGATTCGAAGAAGCCAGATATCTCTATGTTGAACATATCCTTGCCAGCGAAGGGTCCTTACACACCCAACTTTGTGCACCTAAATCCTGAGTATGGATTCATATTCATTAACTATGAGGGCGAATACAACTTTTAGAGAGTATCTGAGTTTCACCTATGTGCTCTAGAACATCTTGAATTTCTGAGATATTGGTTGGATGAGGACCCTCATGGTCGGGCGATGGATCGCAAGATCAGGAAGGAATATCTACGTCGAAAGATGCTCAGAGAAGAAGTACATGGCTATATCAACTTCAGCGACTTAGAGTAGTTATAACTTTCTATCTTGTAAATCTTATTTTTTATGTCTTTTCTTTCAGTGTACAACTTTGTTGGTCCCTTGAGGGTCTACAAGATAAGTAAAACAGTTTGTAGAAGGGGGGTGAATACAAACACAATATTTTCTAATTTAAAATGTATATTGATAAATAAGATCAATACAAATTTTACAAGACTGTTTGCAGAAAGATAAGGTAAGAAAAACCTATCTAAACAATCTTTGGTTACACACAAATCTTAGCAAATGAGAAAAGAAATGTTGTATAGAAAACTTCTTTTACTTAAGCTAGGAAATGCTCAAAGTAAGAATTAGGTTTAGAGAGTGAGTTGCGCGCACTCTACATGGAGAAGAAACACTTCTATTTATACACAGTGCATTAAATGTTCATTTAATGCAAAATGGTAGGGTTAGAGTGCGTGTCAAGCCTTAAAAGGAAGGCTTGTCCTTTGCTACAGTGAATAGTATGAAAAGCACTATTCATGAGTAGACATCCTTAGCCAAAGTTGGTGGGCAATAGAGTCAACTAGTCGGCTCTATACTGTACCAACATTTAGAAGGGTATGGGTTTGTCGTTTGTGTGCATAAGGACAAGACAACAACAATCGTGCTAAGAAAGCTTCCTTTGATCGCTGAACACTGGAATAACCTGGAGGTCTCATCAGCATTCGCTGATGCTTGAGCAGTCTTCACACATATGTAGACAGACTTGTAATCATTTAGTACCGCTTCAGATCACGTACTTGGCAGTCTCTAATCTTCAATTTCAGTCTTAGACATTAGCTGAAGGTTCTTTGGTGTGAGTGTTGTCTTCTTGAATTATTGTTGTCTCTGATTGAATTACAATACAAGTTCTTCAGCGATCACTGAACATGCTCAGTGATGATCGATGAAACTGAAAAGACAGAAACATAAATACAACGTATAAGTAAGAAGGGATTATCATCAAATCACTGAGAGAGAGGATCAACAATCTCCCCCTATTTGATGATAACAAGATAACATAAAGAAAGTTATCTTATCAAATAATAGTAAGAAAAAGTTACATATAATGTACATGTCTCTTTTTACTATTTTGGAATCTTTTTCAGTAAGTCAGTCTTTGCTTAAGAATTTTCCTTGAGTTATATCTATGAGAAAATTACAAGTATAGAAACTGAAACTAAAAGCATATTCGGAGACTTAGATTGTCAGTGAATGTATAAAGTAACACTGGAACTCATAAACTTGTGTCCCTATTACTTTTTTCAGGGATCTTTTTCAGTGAAGTACATGAAATACTCATTTTATTATCATTGGTAATATTACAAGTAGTTCAGTACATGTCTAATGTTTACAGACTATAAGAATAATCACTGAAAGTAGACATAGTACAAAAGATTTACAAGAAAAAGTAGATTGTTGTTACAAAGAGAAACTATTCTAGAACACTTAGATCTATGTAGCTAGGTACATCTTCACCAAGGTTTCTTCGATGTAGGCATTCCCTTTGTATCTTCAAATCAATGACTTTTTCCAGGCATGCTATCATCTATCCAGAGCAAGAGGTAAAACAAATTACCCATTGGACATAGATGTAGCTCTGACATTCTATGAAATATGACTTCACCTTCATAGTCAAGGAATATAACTCCTAACTCAGGTTTGAAATGCACAGCATTGGGTGTATAGGGACCCTTATCTGGAAAGTCAAGCTTCAACATAGAAATGTCTATACTCTGATGACCCTTCAAGACTTCATCTAAGGAGAACCTTGTTTCATGTTCGTTCCTTAGGAATGGTCCATCATTAGGATCAGAGAGCTTGAGTTTCTTCTTCCCACCTTTTTTCAGAGATGGCCTGACGGGGACCGCGACATACCTGGACATTTGTTTGATGAGATTGCTGATGGTGTCCTCGATAATTGCCTTATGTCTTGACTTGGATCGCTGAATGGCTTGTGTGATCTCCATCCATTGGTTGTATCCATATCGGCCAAGGTAGGAAGGGTACTCGGTGATGGCATCGAGATTGTCCCTGGTGATGAGCATTGAGACCAGTGTTTCACCGTCTTTTGAACGTCTGCTGATGCTGACGCTGATAATCGGGCAGGGACTGATTCTCTTCTTTAGCTTTGCTTCGCTCCATCGCTTGTCCTTTTCCACCAGCTTCATGTTCTTCTCATGCTCAACTTCTGCAATAGAAAGAAGTTCAGCCTAGGCTTGGACAACGTTCACCTTTTTCTTGGACTTTCTCTTGGGGAGAATCTTCGCAGCTAGTGACTTGGTCAGCCTTAAGTTGTGTTCAGTCTGCTTCTTCTGATGCTCTAGCTCTTCTTCAGCCCGTAATGCCTCGAGTATTTCAACTTCAGAAATGAAGTCGAACTCACCACCATTAGAGGTACGAAGAGGAATTTTTACTCTAGCCTGGTCGAGTGACTCCTTTAGCTGAGTCATCTGCTGGTCTGTAGGAGCACTGGAGACAGGTGATCAGGGACCCACTTCAGTCGACCGCAGGTGGTTGATGGAATTTGAAATTGATACTTTGAAGTGATTACTACGTGAGATGTAGAATATTCAAATAAATGTTGTTGAGGAATATTAAACAATACCTTCAAGTTTCCTTCTTCAACAACCGCCTTGCCTTTTGACTTGGGGTATTGGTTCCTTGATGGACCAGATTCACATTCCCTTTGCTCCCCCTAGGATGCAGAATCTCTGAGGGTGACTCCCTTGGTGGCGGTTGGTGGCTTCTGCTACTTGATGGTAAAGTTATCTTCATCATCATTGTCGTCGCCACCATCTAGGTCCCTTGCGGGGTCTGGGATGGTAGGTTCATCATCATCATCTTCGTCTTCATCATCATCATCATCAGCAGCAGTAATGGAAGGAGCATCATCCTAAGGATGGCATCGACTACCTCAACTGGAACAACTTCGGTGGTCGTGATTACAGGAGCAGCAACCGCTTCAGCTCTAGGAGCCACAACTTTAGCTCCAACTGTAACAGATACTGAAGCAACAGCAGGAGAAGGAGTAGCATCAGATGGTCCAGCAGCGTTGGACCTCATCTCCCCCTCTAGCCTGACGCTGATGCTGGAGAACCATCATTTTGTCTAACCTTAACAGAGCACTGGCTAGAGTTGTCGTTGCCTTATGCGTCTCATTGAGCTGGGCAAGATCATCGGCAGAGAAAGAAGGTGGGATCACTGGAGCTGGTTAATGAACAACATCCAGGATCTGCTGAAGAAGACCAGTCTGCTGAATAGCGAGAGCCTGAGCATCGTCAGCCCTGCTGGAGAGAGCAGCAATGGCGTTGGTGTTGGCTTGAACAACTTCTTGGAGAGTCAGGAGGTGACTCTGAACTTCTTGAACGTCCGCTTGAATAGCTAAGAAGTTCGCATCAAGGTCAGCCTAGCGGGGCATCTCTTGGTGGACTTTAGTTATCCTGTAGAGAACTGAATCAACAGCGGGGAGGGGAAGTTTGATGTCAGATGTCATATCATAGTCATCATCAATCTCTTCATCCCCTCCATCTTCTTTCTCGCCTCCATCCTCTTCCTCTTCTTCAACATCTGGCTGATGTGTAGAAGAACGACCTGCAAGAGAGGAAGTGTGAGCAACAAAGGGCTCGAGGTTAGTAGAAATGAAAGGGTAGGAAGATGGAATACATGAGGGGCCATCAACGACCTCCAAATGATTGTCACTGGCATAAGCAAAGATGTCGTTGAGAGGATGGAAATCTGTATGCTGAGGAGCATCGAGAGGAGCAACCTCAGGTCCAGTGGTGTGTGTCTCAATATCAGGGAGGACAGTCGCTGATACTTCATCGACACGTGTAAAGACCAAAGAAGAAGGAGAAGAAAAAATGGTTGAGAAGAGACGTGGGTGTTCAGCGGTGGCGGCGCTGATATTCACACCTTCAGTGATTTGGGGTAGGTGTCACTGATAAGACAGTGATGGGAGAAATCACTGAAGAGCTAGGAAGGTTGGCAAAAGGCGCCTCGGGTAAAGGCTAGTTTCAATTGCTGAAACCTTTTGAGAGGCTTCAACCAGAGACTTGGTTGTCCCCTTTTTTGGCCTTCTTGGCTTTTTGAGGAGAACCAAGAATTGGTTGAGAGGGTCGTTTTGAAGGGGTTTTGGTAGCTTGGCTGGACTCGGGGGGGGGGGGGGGTTACCTTTGTCCTAGGCACCTGAGGAGAAGAGGTAGTGATAGACATAATAGAAGTTAGCTCCACATCACTGTCCCTCACCTTATGATCCAAAATCCTGGATCCAAGCTTGGAAACCTGGAGGTTTCCTTCCGTGGAGTAATAAGCTCCAAAGATCTTCGCAAAGACCATCGAAAAAAACCTGATGTAAGGCACCACCTTCTCTCGCTGGCGCTTGTTCAGCTTGAGCATCAAGTCATCGAAAATGACCGTAGCATAATTTATATGGCGACACTGAATCGCTGATACGCCTATGGTCAAGGCGATCCTAGAGGCCTGGTCCTGGCCTCTAGTCTTTCCACCAATGCACTGGATGAAATGAGAGAACAGGTATTTCCAGACAGCTGACATCCTGTTCTTCTCAATCTTTGATAAGGACTTCATGGGAGCATTTGAGTCCTTCTTCATTGGCCATTGATAGCCAATGGTGTCGAGACACTCAATGATCTTGGCCATTGTGGGTTCACTGTCGTAGGGGCCTTTAGGAAGGCGAAGAGCCGTCCTCAAGGTGTTCACGCCAAACTTCACTTCCATGCGGTTGAAGGTGAAGTTGACCTGCTCAACTTGGTGTCTAGGCTGGACCTCGACATCGATGACTTCAACAGTGAACCAGAACTACTGAAGAAGTTCTTTTACCATGATGGCTCATGGTTGAGTGTGAAGCCCAGCGACGACTGTTTGAGGAAGTCGGTCGCTTCTTGGTAGTCCGCCTTGGATGAAGGGATATCCAACAAGGCAATGTGGTTGTTGGCCTTGAAGGATACCTCATCGAGAGAAAAGTTCACATTCTTGGCTGCCATATGTTTTAATAGTAAGAATAAGATAAACAGGTTGTTAGTAAAAACCAAGATTGTTTGCTAGAAGAATATAGAAAAGTTTTTGAAACAATAAAAACTTTTGTTGAAAAATCCTTAAAGAAGATTTAGTGTTTTTCAAGTAGAATGTATATATAAAAACAAGATTATAACCAAGTAAGAGTTGATTAAATAATCTTTGTAGTTTAATATTTCAAGAGAACAAGTTTCTTGAACTTAATAAACTTATTTCTTATAACAGAAGATAAAGAAAAAGAAGATATTGACCTTTAGAGATTAGAGAGAAAAGGTCGAAAGGACTTTGAAGATTGAGAGAGTTCTTGCTTTGGAGAAATTCTTGCAGAGGTTCGTCTAATAATTTTGAAAGCGTAAAGAGAAAAGTGGAGAAGAAGTCTCATATTTATAGGTAGGAGGAGAGAGAGAGAATGAATATGAAAGAGTGAAAAGACGACGGTTGGGGAAAGTGGCCATGATGAAAAATGGCACGTTCTCATCCATGATTGGATGAAATTAAATGAGGTAGCGTAATGACAGTACCTTTTTGCGCGTCTCAAAGCGTTGTGCATAGTAAATAGAGAATGTCATCATTAAGACGGTTCATTAAATATTTTCTTTTAAAAACGAAGGGTTTTAAGAAAACAAAGAGTCATACAGTGTTTAACTAAACACTGAAAAGACCGTTTAAAATATTTTATCACTGAAAATGGAAGACTTAAGTGAGGGTTTAAGGCAACAGTGTCAGTGATAAGAGAATCACTGAAACTAACATTTAAAAACAAACATTTTAATCATTGATTGAAAAGGTTCAGTGATCATTTTTTATTTTTAAGAGAAGTATAAAGATATACTTATAGATATGGTCAGTGATAAGAGAATCATTGAAACCAACTTTTAAAACTTTAGTCACTGAAGAAGAAAAGCTTCAGTGAGGGTTTTAAGTCGATGAAAAGGGAAGAGTAATCATACCTGAGAGAGAATAGATATATTAACTCAAAAGTTCAGTGTCAAAGATAGAGCACTGAATCATTTCACTTACTGAGTGATGCTTAATAGCTGAAGATTAGTCTTCAGTGTTTAACATCCCCAATTCGCTGATCAAGATGTTGAATCTTGTCTCATCAAGAGGCTTGGTGAAAAGGTCAGCGAGTTGATACTCAGTTGGAACCATTCATAACGTGATCTCTGATAAAATGATATCGGATCTCAATATGTTTAGTCTTGGAGTGAAGTACAGGGTTGTTTGCAATTGCAATAGCACTAGTGCTATCGTAATAGATAGGAACCTTTGAAAACTGAAGGTCGTAGTCCAGCAGCTGGTTTTTCATCCAATGAATTTGGGCACAGCAACTACCAGCGGCTACGTATTCAGCTTCAGCTGTTAATGTGGACACTGAGTTTTGCTTTTTGCTTGTCTAGCTCACCAACTTTCCACCTAGAAGCTGACATCCTCCTGTGGTGCTTTTCCTATCAATTTTGCAACTTGCAAAATCACTATCCGAATAATCGATTAGGTCAAAACCTGAACCTTTAGGGTACCAAAGACCCATGTTAGGAGTTTCCTTAAGATATCTGAATATGCGTTTGACAGCAATCAGATGGGATTCCTTTGGTTCAGCTTCATATCTTGCACATAAGCATGTAGAGTACATGATATCGGGTCGGCTAGCTGTTAGATACAGCAGGGAGCCTATCATTTCTCTATAAACAGTAATGTTTATAGGCTTTCCATTTGGATCCTTGTTGAGAGAGAGTGGAGGAGCCATTGGAGTCTTCATAGATGAACTGTTGGATAGATCAAACTTCTTCAACATGTCACGAACACACTTACTTTGGTTGATAATGATACATTTATCTGATTGTTTGATCTGGAGACCTAAAAAGGAATGTTAGTTCTCCCATCATGCTCATCTGATATTCTTTCTTCATGCGGTCAGCGAACCGAAAACATAAAGAGGGATTAGTGGAACCAAATATAATATCATCGACATAAATTTGGATGAAAATGATGTGACCCATAAATAAGGTCTGGTCAATCTTTCCACGAGAGAATTTCTCAGAGATGAGAAATGAGGAAAGAGTATCATACCAGGCACGAGAAGCCTATAGACATGGTTTGGATACTTAGGGTCAAGAAACCGTGGAGGTTGTTCAACATAAACTTCCTCTTGAAGTTTCCCATTTAGGAAAGTGCACTTTACATGCATTTGGTAGACTTTGAAGTCTCTATGGGCAGCAAAGGCTAGAAAGAGTCGAATTCCTTCGAGTCTAGCAACTGGTGCGAAAGTCTCATCATAGTCGATCTCTTCTTCTTGTCTATAACCCTGAGCAACAAGCCGAACCTTGCTACGGGTTACCAAACCATCTTCATCCAACTTATTGCGATAGAACCATTTGGTGCCTATCACTGATTTGTCAGATGGACATGAGACAAGGTACCAAACTTTGTTTCTATCAAACTCAATGAGCTCCTCTTGCATGGCAAGGACCCAACTAGGGTCAGAGATAGCATCATTGATTTTCTTGGGTTCAACTAAAGAAAGAAAGTTGACAAAAAGACAGATATTACCTAGACCACGACGTGTCTTGATACCTGCATCTGGATCACCAAGAATTTGATGAATTGGATGGTCTTTAGTCCATCGCTGAGCCTGTAGAGGAATTTCATCTAAGTAAGCGAGTTCAAGAACAGGAGATGAGGCTTCAGCTGCTGTATCTTCAGCAATAGGGACTATCACCAAAGGAGCCTCAGATTCAGCGACTGAAACGAGTTCAGAAACTAAAGGCATTTCATTCACTGATTGATCAGTGTTTGAGGTAGAAGGAGGAACACAGCTACTGGACACGACAGTGATCTCTGAAGAAGATGTGTTGGAGTTACTAGCTGTAACTGGAATGATGAGTGGATCATCTTCAGCTTCAAGAGATTCAGTGTTGAGAGGAGCACTGTAGGAAGCTTCAGGTTGTCCATAGTGAGAGAACATCCAGTTTTCTAATTCATCTTCATCATTTAAGATGGGTTTTGAATTAGCTGATTGAGATTCGTCAAAGGTGACATGAATAGATTCCTCTATAGTCTGTCTTCRTTTGTTGAATACTCTAAAGGCTTTGGATACTGAAGAATATCCAAAAAAGATTCCTTCATCAGCTTTGGGATCGAATTTTCCAAGTTGGTCGTGATTGTTGAGAATGTAACAAGTACAACCAAATATATGAAGAAAACTTATAGAAGGTTTTCTTCCATGAAAAAATTCATAGGTTGTCTTCTTGAATCCTTTCACGATCAGCGATCGATTTTGAGTGAAACAAGCGGTGTTGACAACTTCAGCCCAGAATTGAGTAGGGAGATGGGATTCACTGAGCATTGATTGAGCAGCCTCAATGATTGTTCGATTTCGTCTTTCAGTGACCCCATTCCGCTGAGGAGTTCTCACTGAAGAAAAGTTGTGAGAGGTTCTCTTGTCCTTAAAGAAGTTATCCATAGTACCGTTTTTGAATTTAGTGCCACGATCACTTCTAATATATCGTACCTTAACGTTGTTGAGTACTTCTATTTTCTTGATGAACGAAATGATTTCTTCAGGTGCTTCATCTTTGGATCTGAGAAAGAAGACCCAAGTGTATCTGGCATACTCATCAACAATGACAAGTGTAAACTTCTTTCCAACTAAGGATTGCACGTTGATTGGACCAAAGAGATCCATATGCAATAGCTGAAGAGGTGCAGTCACTGAAGAGATTTCCTTAGACTTTGTGTGTCTCTATATTGATCAATCTTCATATAAGCATCAAATCATCAATGGCAGAATGTATTTTCACTCAAGAACATAGAAGGAGTAGAGGGAGAGAAAGTCAACAATCACAATGTGGTCAAACTCTATATACGAATCAGATATTACAAATGAGAATCCTACTCAAAATTACAAGACATCACCCTTTATATAGGGTCAAACTACAAGACAAAGTCAAAGTCAAACATCTCTAAAAAAAGTCAAACACGATGACTTTTACACAATTATAGACAATTTTATCTTTCAAGACGAATACAATTTTACACTGAATTTCATTCCTAACATTCTCTCCTTTTGTATTCAGGCTTGAAAGAATTTGCGCGCGTTGAACCTTGTTTGAACTTTGAATCTTTAAGCACACTGTGTCTTCTTAAAAAAAGTTCAACTTGAAACTTTAGACAATCATTTGTTGAGAAAGATCTTCTAACTTTCTCCCCCTCAAATGTAGAACCACGATGATCTTCTCTTTTGACAATGTTGAATAAAAATAGCAACGATCTTCAGATATGATCTTTAAGAAATCTTCAGACAACAAACTCTAACAAATTTTCTCTTTGAAAATAGAACTCTGATGGTAAACTTTTGAAACATTGATCTTCTCATTCAAAAACTCTCAGTCGTTTTAGCACAGGAATAATCTTTTGTAATCATATCCAGTCGCACTCCTTTTGAGTCTTTTGCCATTTTTGAAGTTACTCCCCCTTGATTTTTACATCAAATTCCTCTTATAATGTTCGGAATTGGATATTTCATTCATTATTACATACTCCCCCTTATGATGAAATGAGAATCATTACATCTTACACAAGAATGAATGAAATCCTTTGCGTAAGCCGTTAATTCATGAAATAGTAAGTAGATCTTTTCAAATCCACTTGTTTAACCAATTTCAACGAATGAAATTGTTTTCAATCTTATAAAAAGATTGGCCTGTGAGTATAACAGATATACTCAGTACAACGGAAGTACTGTATATATGAGACTTTTTGATGCTCATCTCACCAGGTCTTCCATTCAATCATCGATAGCTTAAAAGTAGCATATCTATGAATGTTTTGGCAAATTAACAAATAAAATGCAATTTTGTGTAGTGTAAAAAGATAAAGCAACGTATGCTTCTGTTTAGGCTCAAAAAGATAAATCGTGTGGACTACCCAAATTTATCAGACTCAATTACTGATCAAAAAGACTTGAAGGGGGGACATATATCCTTCTGATTCAATATCAACTTTCTCCGAATGAGAAATTGATAGATGATGAGCTGCATGCCCCAAGTGTTATTGAAACGCTTATCTGTTGAGAGATAAATGAGTAGCTGGTGGGGTTATGACAAGAATTGGCCTAGGCTTTGCGTTTTTCAATATTAGTCTCGAAAGAATTGAGAACTAATAGATTGTGTGGTATGCCCGGATTTTATAAGTTTGGAACAGGATTTTCGTTTTCTTTTAATCCTGACACAACTCTCGTCAATTCTTTTAGCTCACAACAACTACCCCTCTCATTTTTCATTTTAGTCTCAGCACACAAACCCTTTTGTATATAAAGCTCACTCAGATATGGTTGTCCTCATGGGTAGGTTTGACGGTTCTGACATTCCATTGAAGTATTTCTGATAAGCACTTAGTCCCTCCTAAAATTACATTTTATGCTCAGATGATCACAATATTGATCAAAAATATTATTGCAGATAAGCACAATGATCAGATAAAATTTGATCAAGAAATTTGGCTTTTAAGCACAATCAATAAAGGAATGATGCGACAACAATCAGATTATTCGATATGCGAGAGAAATGGATGAAGATCTGTAAGTACGAGTTTACAGATTCTGATTAAAAAAATGTATATCATTCAAGAAAAAAAATCAGAAAAAATCAACATTTGAATACAAACGAGTGTATTATCACCGAAAATGATTTATATATAAGAGACGTGATAATAACGATTTGAAGAATAGCTTAAACAGGTATTGGAGTTATGATCGACGAGAAATTACGCAAGTAAAAATCTCATAAAATACCTGTTCAGAAAATGTACTCGTTTCCAAAAAAATTCATTTTTCAAAAAACATTTATTGAACTTCTAGAGACTCCCCCTAGAAAGTAGATTATAGAAATGATTCGATTCAGCTCAAAAATTAAAAAAAAAAAACATGTTAAGCACGGGTCCTAAACTGAGTGTTTAGAAACCACACTCGGTAAAGCACGAGTCTTGAACTGAATTGTTCAGAAACCTCTTTGGAACAAATTACAACTCCCCCTGCATTAGTGTATCACTGATATGATATTATGATCAGCACAAAATTGACACACCTGCAAAAACAAATTAAATAGATTTTGGTACCCAAACGAACTTGGGTCCGATTTTGTTAGTATCGGGTTGGGGTATGTTGTAACTTCCAAACCATCTATTCCTATTAGATATATTCTTTTTAGCACTTTGAACAGGATGATCAGAAATAGAATATGACCCATACCAGTTATTGTGATCATACCTGTTCGTACCTTTCGAGCTGTTCTGATAGCTGTTATCACCATGCCACCTGTTAAACCTTTTCTTATTGACAAAATCATTGGTTTTGCATGTTGAGTACATAATCCTTCTCTTGCTAAGATTAATCAGATCATTAGTGGATCTCACAATGCAAGGAAGAACAGAGTTAGTAATAACAGGTGTATGAGATGAAACATAATCAGCTTTATTAACCCAAATGCTTTGTCTTAGAAAATGTATTGGGTGATCTGATAACATACCATTGATAATACTGATTAGAAGAACGAGAATAGTTCTTAGAAACAGTAGATTTACGGTTGCTTGAATAATTGTTCGATTTGGAACAGTCATAGAAGCTAGTTTTACACTATGATGGAGAACCAATTGGGCTTTGTGCACAAGAAAAGTCTTTGACTTTCTGTAAAAGCTGGTCTCTTTCAGCAGTAACTAAATCAAACTTAATTTTAAATTCAGTTCTCATCTTCAGCTCAGTTTCAAGGTCTGTCTTCAGATCAGACAATTTGCTTGTAGTATCCAGGAGTTTACCTTCTAACTCCTTCTGAAGCATTTCAAACTTTCTCTTTTGATTTATTAACTCTCTCTTTTCTTCATCTGAGCTGCTCTTATCATTCTCCGAAGCGATGTCAAGCCACTTTTTCTTATTAGCAAGCTCTTTAGCAATTGTTGTATACTTCTTTGAAGTATTTCTCTTTTCTATAGCAAATTGCTTCTTCTCTTCGTCTAAAGCCTTTTGCTTTAGAGCAATGCTTTCAGATAACTTTTGTATTTGGCTCTGACAGTCTTCTGAGATGTCTTTCTTCTCTTTATCATTCTTGGCCCGTTCCAAGATGATCAGCTGCTGAAAGTCAGATATTTGCTTTTACAACATTTTTGCATTCAGCTCTAGAGAGTTAATCTTATTTTCATAAGATATACGTTCAACTTCAAATCTTCTTTCAATTTCTATTATCTTATTCTTCTCTTTCTCCAAAACTTTCCTTTCAGCATTCAAATCCTTTTCCACTTCTAAAACCTTTTCTTTCTCTAAATTTAGTAGCTTTCTTAGCTCAATCAGGTCACTTTCAGACTTATGAGATTTAACAGTTAAATCATCAGTTTCATTATGCTTTCTACCTAAAGAATTTCTTTCAGCTCTTAATTTATTCTGAACTTCTTGGAGTTTGTTGAAAAGATCTTTATTAGCTTTACTCCATATTTTCAATTCATTATCAAAATCTTTTCTAACATTATCCAAAGAATTTTYAAGTTTATTAATTTGATACTTGGAATCATTCTCAACTCTTTCCAATGCTCTTTTATGATCTTTTTGTAAATCTGCAATAAATTCCACATTAGAATGCTTCTCAGAAAACTCGTTTATGTATTTTTCTTTATAGTCCACTATTCTCTTTTCCAGCTTGCAAATCTGAGCTCTCATCTCTTTATTCTCCTTCTCTAGAATATCTGCCATTTTAAAAAAAAATGATCAAATACAGGATCTATGCAGTTCAAGAAAATTTTGATTAAAGAAATACGGTAAAAAAATACACAACTACTAGTAAAACAAATAACAAGAAGATCTATGAACAAACAAAATTGATTCAAACTGCTTACCTCTCAAGTCCTTATCTGGTCAAAGATGAAACACTAGATATAACACACTCAAAGAGAAAAAAAATAGTTAAAAATGCTAAAGAACAACCTGCAAAACTGATTTAAGTTGCTCAAATCAAGACTCCTAAACAGCTCAATGAACAGCCCTCTATCCTGCTCACTCTAAATTGCACAAAACAATAAATCCTGCTTACTCCACAGCCTTAATCGATCACTGCATGACTGTGAAAAACACCTAATGCAATAACACTCAATGTTTTAAATCGCTTAAAGAAGGACAGGGCTTAAACTGATCAAGCTACTGCCTCTTAATTGCTCAATATGTGCTCATGAAACAGCTTCAAAACTGCAGTCTAAACATTCTTTAATCTGCTCAACAAACAGATTTTAAATTGCTCAACAAACTGTCTAAAAAGCTCAAAGCACAGTCTACTAAACAAGCAGCAGAAAATCACTCAAAGTCTGATGTTAGTCCGCTCAAGAGGTATTCTAAATCACTCAAAACTAAACCATAAACCGCTCACAACATAGACTAATTCGCACAAAGCATAGCTATACCTCGCTCAAGACAAGACCCTAAATCGCTCAAAGCATGCACATAAATCGTTCAAGTTACAGGTTGTAAACCGCTCACCACTATTTTAAATCGGACAAGGCTACACCCTAAATCGCTCACCTTTAAGTCTAAACCGCTCACAGCCAAAATGTAAATCGCTCAAGATAGTCTTAATCCTGATAAGGCAGCCTCTAAATCACTCAATGTGTGAAATAAATCGATCAACTTACTGCTTACATCGATCACGGCAGTATTTTAATTGCTCAAGAAGAAAGAATGAAATCGCTCAAGAAGAGATCTAAACTAGTCAAGTCCGCTCGCAACTATGCTTAACCCGCTCAAGACTAAAATATAAACCGCTCAAACCTTGAAATATATCCGCTCAAACCTTGAAATATATCGCTCAAAGCTGTGCTATAAATCGCTCAGGCTAAGGAAAATAAATCGCACAAAGTACAGCCTATTATCCGGTCACAAATGAAGCTAATCCGGTCACCTCTATTAACTGGTCACTGAATGTAGATAAACCGGTCAATACAAAGCTGTTAAATCGGTCAACTCTATTATCCAGTCAAAACACAACTGTTCTTAAACAGCCAGAAGCAACTTATCCACTCACTTTAATTTCTATATTGGATCATCTCCGCACAACAGTTCTTATCCGCTGGTCACAGCTACTAAAGACTGTTTTAACTTGGTCAAGACAGCTTCTTTTATCCGGTCAAAACTTGGTTGTAAACCGCACAAAGCTTCTATCTGCTGGTCACTTATCCTCTCAATACAAGTTTGCTTATGCGATCACTAGTCCGCTTAATACAAGCAGTAAATCGCAGGTTTTTTATCTTGGTCAAATCATTATGTAAATCGCTCAACATACAGGTTTCAAACGCTCACTTTTGAGAATGAAGGATGTCCTAACAATATTCAAACAGAAAGACAATCAAACTAAGATCAAACCGACTAACAAACACAAAAACTTACAAAAATTTAGACAAAAAATGGATCAAAATCTAATTTTTGATGAGTTTTTGAAAGAACACGAAGAACACCAAAAATCATAAAACTTTTCAAATCTCTAAAAACGATGATCAAAACACAAAATCACAAAAATATCAATGAATCACTATATAAAAACGAACACAACAATCACACTTTTAACACCTAAACATCCATAAAATGAAAGATTCAAAAAAAAATAGATCTAGGATGAACAAACAAGAACACAAAGCACTTAAAAAAATCCAAAAAATCTGTGTAGATCATGATAATTTCTTCAATCAATCTTCCTACAAACATGCTCTGATACCAATTGTGTGTCTCTATATTGATCAATCTTCATATAAGCATCAAATCATCAATGGCATAATGTATTTTCACTCAAGAACATATAAGGAGTAGAGAGAGAGAAAGTCAACAATCACAATATTGTCAAACTCTATATACGAATCAAATATTACAAATGAGAATCCTACTCAAAATTACAAGACATCACCCTTTATATAGGGTCAAACTACAAGACAAAGTCAAAGTCAAACATCTCTAAGAAAAGTCAAACACAATGACTTTTACACAATTATAGATAATTTTATCTTTCAAGACAAATACAATTTTACACTGAATTTTATTCCTAACAGACTTGAAGCTAGCTCTTGTGTGTTTTCCTTTTTCATAAGCTGAGCAAAGAGATTCCTTTTCAAAAGAATGTTGATGAAGACCAGTGACGAGATCATTTCTTGATAGCTCGCTGAGTGTCTTGAAGTTGAGATGAGACAACCATTTGTGCCATAGCCAGTTAATGTCTGACGAGGCTTTAGAAAAGAAGCATTTGTTCTCAGTGAGAGAGGAATTCATATTGATGATGTATACATTCTCTAGGCGAGAACCGGTTAAGGCAACCTTATCATCTTTGTCAAGAACGTGACATGAATTCTTCGAGAATTTTACTGTGTAGTCTTTGTCACACAGCTGACTGATGCTAAGAAGATTGTGCTTCAGTCCATCAACATATGCAACACGTTTGAACATTGTTACACCATTGGTTGATATACCAAAACCTCTGGTATATCCTTTTCCATTACCTCCAAAGGTTACGGAAGGTCCTCTTTCTTCCTTGAAATGAGTTAGCATAGATTTGTCTCCAGTCATATGTCTTGAGCATCTGCTATCAAGATACCATATACCTTTGATGTCCTGCACAAGGAAACAAATTAAGAATGCTATTGGTACCCAACTATTGGCGTCCAACTTTGTTAGAGGCTTCATCCACTGGTGCTGAAGAATCAGTATCAGTAGATGACATCACTAAACCTGGAGAGGTTTGAGTGGAAAGAGGAACATCCTCTGACACTACTAAAGTAGTTTCAGTGGAAGTCTTCACTGAGCCTGATGAAGAGGCTTCAGTGGTGGAGATTACAATGTCTGATGTTGAGGATTTATCAGCAGGTGTTGTCTTTGCTAAGCCTGAAGAAGTGGCTTTAACGGTTTCCTTCACTTTGGTTGCTTTTGCAGCCTTAGTGGATGATTTCGTCTTAGTTGATTTCTCAGCCTTGGCTACTTTCTTGCCCTTAGCTGGTGAACTAGCCATGGCGGCAGAAGGACACTTGCTGGCAATATGTGTTTTCTCACCACAGTGTTTGCACTTCCTAAAGCTGAAGATAGCTTTAGGGCTAGGAAGTATCAGATTAGAAGAGGGACCATCTCCAAGGATTCCCTTCTCATCGGTTCTAGGAGGAACCTTTGAGGCTTTGGATTCCTTAGGTGAAAAGTTCACCTTGAGCTGAGACTTGGATTTCTGAGAGGGTTCAGATTTCCTAGTCCCTGAAGAAGAAGAAGCTTTATAGGTTGAAGGAATAGACCTTGATCTATTAGACTTGTTAGACTTCTTAGGAAGGGGTGCTGTGACAATGGATTTACCTTTGTCTTTGCAACCAGAACTCGAAGGAGTTCCTTCAAGATGACTCTCAGTAAGAGAAGACTGAGAGGAAGAAGTGTTAGGAATAAAAGAGACGAAGGTGCCAAATTTAAGCATGGACCTGTCTGTAACATGTTCTTCCTGATCATAGGAGAATCCTAGACCAGTCGTTATCTTGGCGAGGATCTGAGTGTTGATGATCTCAGAGGCTTTGAGAGAAGCTATACACCACCCTTCAATGGTAGCTTTCTCAGCCTTAAGTTCAGCGATTGCTCGCTCACGCTCAGTGATAGCCGTCTCACGTTCAACGGTGATGGCTTGGTTTACAATAATCTGATCCTTAAGATTTTTCTCGACAGAGGTCAGTTCTTTGATCTTAGAATGACAAATCTTCAATTGCTCTTGAAGATCAACGTTAAGAATTTCTGCTTTCGATTTGCCATTGAGGGCATTGTAAAGGTCAACCATCAACGTATCTAGTGTAGAAAGACTAGAAGAAGAAGACGGTTCATTCAGGGAATATACCTGAGTAGTAGAAGAGGTAGATAACTTAGAGGAGGTAGATGCTTCTTAAGACTCTTCATCTGCATCTTTGGCCATCAAGCAAAGATAGGCTATATCTTCCTCATCAGAAGATGATTCATCGGATGATTCAGCTCAGTAATGCT
Organism: Cynara cardunculus var. scolymus; assembly: GCF_001531365.2. Lineage (NCBI taxonomy): Eukaryota > Viridiplantae > Streptophyta > Magnoliopsida > Asterales > Asteraceae > Cynara > Cynara cardunculus. The sequence goes on from NW_020201461.1 coordinate 36,294, forward strand.
CTTCAGCGACAAGGCCCTTAGCCTTTCACTGGTTGTTCTCACCTTCCTGTACTTCTCCTTCAGTTTTAAGTACTTTTCATCTTTAGTCCTGAAGGAAGATGGAGCTTTAGAAGATGGCGTCGCAGCTTTCTTCGATCTACATTCACCTGCAAAATGTCCAGGCCGGTTACAATTATAGCACACAGCTGAAGCCTTGTCTATTCTTTCAGACTTTGGCTTTTCCCTGAAGGACAGCTGAGGATATGTGCGGTAGTTGCTTTTTCTAGCGAATCTCCTGAAAGACCTAGTCAGGAGGGCCAGAGATTCATCAAAATCTGCTAAATCAGATTCTAGAATTTCCTCAGAGATAGAAGAGTCTATCTATGTAATAACAACAGGAGGAAGAGAAGAAATAAAAGGGGTAGAAGAAGCTTCAGAGATCAAAGCTAAAGGAGAGCTTTTCATTTCTCTGGAATCTTTTACAAGACCTCTTCAGTTGACGAGATTGCTCATGGTTAAGCAGAATCCTGTATAAAGTAGAGAGAGAAAGAGTGGACATGTCATTGGACATCTTAAGACACATGGAAAAAGTGTCCCAAGACTCAGGAAGACATTCCAGAAACTTAGTTAAAGTTTCAGAATTGGAATAGTCCCTGCCGACAACCCTTAGATCAATAAATAGACAATTAAAACGTTGATGTACTTCAGACAATGTTTCAGACTTTTCACAGAGAAAGCTTTCGTACTGCCTTAATAAATTGATCTTTCTAGTTTCTTGAACCTGAGTGGTTCCTTCATATTGAACACAAAGTGTGTCCCACATGGATTTAGAAGTCTTGAGCTTCATCACAGAATGATAAATCTTGTCAGGAAGAGACATAGCTATTATAGACCTAGCGCGAGTGTCTATAGCTATTTTTTTCATGTCTTCATCACTCCACTGATGAGGGAGCTTTGGAATCTGCCGTTCAGGAATCACGGTAGTCATAGCTGTTGTTGGAACAACCGGAGCAATAGTAAATGGAATATATGGTCCATTTTCTATGTAATGTGGAATTTCAGGATCCACACCTTCAAGAAAGAGGGACATCCGGTTCTTCTAAAGACTAAAGTTGTCACGGACGAACCAGGGAGGTTTGACAAGAGAGCCATTGTCTTGTTTGTGTGTGTTTGTAATTTGCAAAGCCATTTAAAAGCAATAAAGTTATCTAGAGAAAGAGATAAACTAATGCAGAAAAACAGTTAAACAACTTAGAGAAGATAGAACACTGCTCTGATACCACTTGTTGGTCCCTTGAGGGTCTACAAGATAAGTAAAACAATTTGTAGAAGGGGAGGGGGATGAATACAAACATAATATTTTCTAATTTAAAATGTATATTGATAAAGAAGATCAATACAAATTTTACAAGACTGTTTGCGGAAAGATAAGGTAAGAAAACATATCTAAACAATCTTTGGTTACACACGAATCTTAGCAAATGAGAAAAGAAATGATGTAAAGAAAAGTTTTTTTACTTAAGCTAGGAAATGCACAAAGTAAGAATTAGGTTTAGAGAGTGAGTTGCGTGCACTCTGCATGGAGAAGAAACACTTCTATTTATACCCAATGCATTAAATGTTCATTTAATGCAAAATGGTAGGGTTAGAGTACGTGTCAAGTCTTAAGAGGAAGGCTTGTCCTTTGCTATAGTGAATAGTACAAAAAGCACTATTCATGAGCAGACATCCTTAGCTAAAGTTGGTGGGCAATAGAGTCAACTAGTCAGCTCCGTACCGTACCAACGTTTAGAAGGGTATGGGTTTGTTCTTTGTGTGCATAAAAACAAGACAACAACAATCGTGCTAAGCAAGCTTCCTTTGATCGCTGAACGTTGGAATAACCTGGAGGTCTCTTCAGCATTCGCTGAGGCTTGAGCAGTCTTCACACATATGTAGACAGACTTGTAATCACTGAGTACCGCTTCAGATCACGTACTTGCCAGTCTCTAATCTTGAGTTTCAGTCTTCGACATTAGCTGAAGGTTCTTTGGTGTGAGTGTTTTCTTATTGAAGTATTGTTGTCTCTGATTGAATTACAATACAAGTTCTTCAGCGATCACTAAACAGGCTCAGTGATGATCGCTGGAACTGAAAAGACAAAAACATAAATACAACTTATAAGTAAAAAGGGATTATCATCAAATCACTAAGAGAGATGATCAACAAACTTATATTTAATAAGTCTAGAATGTACTGTTGTAACATTATATCTTTCCTTTTGATTAATATAAGTAGTTCACCACTATCACTCAGAAAGATCCCTGAAAAGAGTAACAGGGACATGTATTTATGAGTTCCAGTTTGCTCTTACATTCACTGACAATCTTTAGTCAGTGAACATGTTTTCAGTTTCAGTTTCCCTTCTTATACTTGTTTCTCTTAAAATTACAACTTGAGAAAATTTATATAAGAAAAACTGTTTCACTGAAAAAAAAATCCCAAAATAGTTAAAAGGGACATGTACTTTACGTGTAACTTTTTCTTACTATTATATCCTAAGCAATATTTTTTATGTTGCTTTGTCATCATCAAATAGAGGGATATTGTTGATCCTCTCTCTCATTGATTTGATGATAATCCCTTTTACCTATCCAAGTATTATGTTTCTGTCTATTCAGTTTCAGCGATCATCACTGAGTCTGTTCAGTGATCGCTGAACATGTATTGTAACTCTACAACGACTGTTATACTTCAAGAATACAAAACTCACACCCAAGAATCTTCAGCAAATGTCGAAGACTGAAACTGAAGATTAGTGACTAGTACATTCATGATCTGAAGCGGTATTCAATTATTACAACCTGGTCAACATATGCGTGAAGACTGCATAAGCCTCAATGAATGCTGAAGAGACCTCCAGCGTCATTCCAGCATTCAACGATCAAATGAAGCTTGTCATGCACGATTGTTTTTGTCTTATCCTTCCGCACACAAAGGACAAACCCATACCCTCTCTAGAGTATAGTACATCACAAAGCCGATTAGTCGACTCTATTGCTCACCAACTCTATGAAAGGATGTTTGCTCATGAATAGACAAAAGTACTATTCACTATAACAAAGAACAAGCTTTCCTCTAAAAGCTTAACGCATGTTCTGCTTCTTCTGAATTGCATTTAATGCAATGGGTATAAATAGCTGAGTGCTCTCTCCATTCAAACATCATACGATACAAGCAGATTAGAATTTCTCTCTCTAATTCTGAGAAGCATACCCAAGAAGAACACACTTCTAGTCTTATTTATTTGCTAAGTGTATCTGTGTGTATTTCTAGATTATTTTATATAGGTCTTTCTTTACCTTGTCTATTCCGCAAACAATCAGTAAAAATCTGTATTGATCATTTCTTATCAATATATATTTTTAAAAGTGAAAGTTACTGTGTTTGTATTCAATCCCCCCCCCCCCCCATCTACAAACTGATCACCTCTAAACTCTTGCAGATTCGGCTGGGACCAACAATACAACAACTCTTAATTATTCATACATCAATATGATACATACTATTCATCATGAATATTTATATATGTTCACGTGTGTAGAAACAACTTTTCAACATTCATATATCAGTATGATATTTGTCATGAATATACATTTTCACTGTAATATTCATCATCAATATACATACTATTCATCATGAATATACATATTATTCATCATGAATATTTATGGATGCTCATGTGTATACAATAACTCTCTATATTTATATTAGTATGCTACTTGTCATAAATATTAATTTTCACCATAATATTCATCATGCATATACATTTTTTCCATCATTAATATACTATAGTTTTAACTCTACATACTTTACTTTTTCTTTATTGGGCTCTCAATTAATCTGGATGAGTTCCCGATTCATCTCAATAGATTTCCTGATCCATCTCGATAAAAGTTAAAAGTGGTAGGTTATGGTTTTATACAAACAAACACACAATAAATTGAACAATATGTTCTCAATCGGTCTAGATGAAAAATAAAGGTGTTATGTTTTGATATTTACATACAACCGCAAACCAAGTTAATGGATGGGTTCTTGATTAGTCTTGATTGGTCTTGATAGGTGTATATCGGTTCCAATGGGTTGTCGATTGATCTTGAAGTGTTCTTGATTGGTCCCGATGGGTTCCCTATCCGTCTCCATAAAAGTTGAAAGTGGTAGCTTATGGTTTTACACACACAAACAAATAATAAATCAATCGATAGGTTCTCGATGGAAAATGAATGTGGTAGGTTATGGTTTAACATACATAAACACATACCAAGTCAATGAATGGATTCTCGAACTTTCTCGATCGGTCTCTATGGTCTCTCGATCGATCTCGATGGGTTCTCTCTCAGTCTCAATGAGTGTTGGGTTACGATGACAAAAACGCGGTGTCTTACGATGTTGAAAAAGGCGGTGTCGAGCTGTTGTACACATTTGAACGTACATAAATATTCATAATTAATATAAATACATATACCATTTAACGTAAAAAATGGTTAAAAAGAAAAAAAAAACTATATCGAGATAGATGTCATATCAAAGAGCATGAAATTCTCGTTTTTGTGGTGTAATTTTTTAGTTAAAATATTAGTAATTTTTAAGATAATTTATTTTAAACTTTAAGAGGATAAAAGTTTTTAATTAAGAAAGAAAATAAAAATTCAAAGAAGGTAGACATTGGTTTAAATTAACTTCATCTTTTACCCCTAATCATCTTAATTAATAATTTTACTTAAAAACTCTACTTAATGTGATTGTCGGATAAAATAAGATGGAAGACCGAGATTAGTCGTCATGTTAAAAAAAATGGTTTACAGATTACAAATGAAACCCCCCCCCCCCTCTCTCTCTCTCTCTCTCTCTCTCTCTCTATATATATATATATATATATATATAGATAGACTTGGGATCATGTGATACCAATGGTTTTTCGT
>NW_020201461.1:42576-47458 GCF_001531365.2 Cynara cardunculus var. scolymus
AAAAATATAAAATATAATTAGAATAATTATCGAGTTCCAACAAAATAAATAATTATTATCTTTATAAAAAAAATTATATTATGAAACCAAATATAAATTACTTCGTTATTGTACATAAATTAAATTATAAAAAATTGAATTAAAAAATTACACAAAAAAATGAGGAATTTCAAATAGATAATTTGATACTAATATCGATATATTTTTGTCAAATTTTTATGATATCTTCAAACATATATTTTATTCAAAAATAAAAACATTATCACTTTCTTAAAATCACATAAGGACATATTATAACATCGACTGAGATAAAGAATAAAATGAAATATTAAAATCACAATATATCTCGTTGTATTGTACGAGTATGCTTCTAGTAATTTATAAATAATAAAGACAAAAACAATAATAAATTATAAATTATAGGAATAAAAATATCAATAAATTACAAATTATAAAAATGATAAGGATGAAAATCGTAATTTATGACATAACTATAAGGACGGAAATCGTGATTTACTCTTATTAAAATGGGGTGGGGAAGGAAGGGAGAGTATAAAGCAATGATGAGATGGATTCATACGGTTCTCAGTTGAGTTTCCCTTTACATCAATGGGTGCTTGTAGCCCACCAATTTCCCATCTTCTTCCCAACCCTAACAAAACCCTTATTACTAACACCACCAGGAAACCATTCTTCATCATCCTCTCCTCCTCATCAAAACACCAATTAACAATACAAAGGAGGCAATTATTGTTGCTTTCGCTTCCAATCTCTATCACTACCATTCAATTGACTTGTTCTTCGTCTTCAGCTGTCGCGGCCCCTATTTTCGATCCTATTTCGGAACCTGAGAGAGCTGCCAGCTTGGAGGTGTCCCGAAGAGTGGCGGAAGCGGTGGAGCTTCTTGAGAAAGGGAGGGAATTTCAGGCCCAGGGTGACTATGTCCAAGCTCTTCAATACTTCACTCAGGTATTTACTTGTTTTTTATATCAAATACCTACAAAGTTTACAAAACTAATCAATCAGTAAATTAGTCCTATTGGTTTAGTTAGATGAGTTTATACATGCATACATATATACATATATTATATGTAGGTGTGTGTATATATATATATATATATATATGTAATACATGTGTATATGTATGTAATTATGTATGTATTTGAAACATCACAATAAACTCAAAACCATGTTGTAGATCTTGCTTGATGCCATTAGGCAAAAGGCCTGTTGGTTCTTATATTTTGATTGATTGAAGATCATTTTTAGGTATTTGACTGATATTCAAACATTGATGTTGAAACATATGTCATCAAATATTGTAATTTGTAGTCACTATCGTTTGAAGATTATTAGTGCCAAAACTTATTAGAAAATTCGTTTGGCATTGTGACCATAATTCATTGACTTGCGATTGTGGCTTATTGATGGTATCTCTCGCCTTACGGATATTTTGAATTAGTATGTCATATAGGCAGAGGGTGTTTAGTGGTTATGGGGATAGATGAATAAAGTAGAAATATTCATCAACCATTGTGATGTATACATTAATAGTTTTATGCCAACCATTGAGCATGTTTTGGCTTTCGGGTGGTAACGAGGATTGCCTTGGGGATTACATGCATAAATCAAAAGTAAATCCCACACGGAGTGGGGTCTAGGGAGGTTAAGATGTATGCAGCTTTTCCTTTATCCCTGGAAGTAGAGAGGCCTCAGAGTTACATGCATGAATCTGCCAGTTTGACTTTGGTGGTTAACTAAGAGTTTAAGTTATATGATCAATAACTTAAGACCACCTCATTCTTGTGAATCCACAATGACACACGTACCGATACATGATGTGTGTCGTTTAATACTTAACTTTAACTTTCCAGGATGTCCAATGCAAAATATAGCAACAATAGGATTGACTAACATCATTAGAAGTATATGAATGGTATTGAGTTGGGTCCATCAGAATCCTTAATTTTGTATTTTCTAAAGGGTATTTTAGATATTCAACAAATAGTCAACATTTTGCTGAAATGAAACCGTGTGCCGATGATTAAATTTCCTAATCTCAGGTTGTAAGAGAATACAAGGACTTTGCTCTTTCAGAGTATGCAAGAGTTGGTAGAGCCTTAGCCTTATACGAAGTCGGGGACAAAAATGAAGCCATATCAGAAATGGAGGATGTTTCCATTTCGTTAAAAGGAAGTCCAGGTAAACCATCAAAATTGAGCTAGATGCTTTTCTCTTGTCTCGTTTTCCTTTTATTCGTTTATTCTATAACTTGATACACTTAAATCACCTACAGGCACTTGTGACATCCAAAGAACATATAACTTAAATCCCAAAACAAAACTATAGATCATCAACCTCGTTGTGAATCTTTGAGGCTATAATTTTACACATATCTCTCTTTGACATCTTTATATTCAACATCTTCAAAATGGAAGGTTATCCATTATTTGTAAGATCATTTTTCTTGCGAGCAAGGAGACAAAAATTTCTTACCCTCTCCTCTACTTATGATGTTGAAAAATCAAATGATAAGGTTGGCCAATAGGCATCAAACCCGCCTCAAAAAATAACATTTATACAAGGGGTTCACGTGTCATACTACACGTTTGCTTACGGGTTATAATCTTATACGTGTAGAAACCAAACGAAATGAAACCAAACCGTATGAACCTGGTAAATCCCACATACAGTAGAGTCTATGGAGGGTGTGATATATGCAGTAACACAGTCCTTACCTAAACAATACCTATAGGGAGAGTATGAAACTTGTAGCACTTTCCTTATTCGGATACCACAATATTTTCTTTTCAAGAAAGATTCCAAGTTTTGTTAACATGAAGAGGTTTAAGGTTAAGCAGATTTGGCAGCTTTGTTATTTCAAGTAAACCAAACAAAATCAAATAGACCTAGTATATCCCACTCTGAAGTAGGGTCTTGGGGTGGGATATAAGCAGACTCTCTACCCAAAGAGTAGAGAGGTTATTCTTTAGAAAACAACTTTTGTACTTCAAGTCTTGGATACTATTGGATCAAACCAATTACAACTCTTTATGGTTGCTTCATTTGCCAGCAACATCTCTATGCATGTATATAAATGGATATTCCGTATGTTTACTTTTGGTTGCAGAAGTGCATGCAGCTCTAGCAGCGGCGTTATACTCTGATAAGCATGCCTCAGTGCTTGCAGAAAACCAGTTCACAATAGCAACTCTTCTCGATCCAAAATATACGGATCTTGGATACGTAAAAGATACAAAGCACTGGCCCCCGAGTTTGGTTCGGTCTTTGCAAGATTTTATCACGCTTTCATAAGGTCATCCAAACAGGACAGAAACTCAACGAACTTTCCTCCTACCATTATATATGTACTTACATCTTTTCTTGAAGTGAACGAAAGCTTACTTCTATTTGTTGGGTACATGAACATGAAGCATACGAAAATATACGTGTATACTTTTACATTTTTCTTGCACTTACTTGTTTTGTGCAATATACTGAACCCTTCAATCTCATTCTTTTACTTTCAATCCCATAGTTACATTAGATTATTTTTTGACAAGGCAAGGAAAAACAAAGAAAATGTACACCATGTTTGTAACACCCCGGTCCCGCGTGGTCAAAGACGGAAGATGCCACAATTGGAATAAAACAAACAACGTGCTATATAAAACTGAGCGGTTAATAAAATTTACCAAAAGATAATTACATAACCACAAATGGAGATAACGGGTCTCAAAATACGGTCCCAAAATATTAACATGTCTACATTAGTCATCAAAAGTTTAACAAAAGTATGATTTAATGGGTTATCTTCAATATTGTCATCTTCGTAGCTCTCATCCTAAAATCCCTACTAACTCATGTATCTGCCGAGGACAAGAAAATCTCGGCTGAGCTTAATGCTCAGTGAACGGATAATAATATAACTAAACAATGAATATGAGATAACAAGTTCAAAAACAATTTATAACGTCAAATGATAATCCAAAAGAAAGTCAAAATGCCCCAAAAGCATGTCAAGGGTCCGAAGACCAAACTACATCACGAGAACGCGTTGTTCCCAAAGGATGATCAGTCCATTCAGGTACAAGTGAGGAAAGGGGTGTGAGCACAACACAGCAATCCTCTCCGTAGATTTAACCACGACCATAATTCAATATCCGATAACGATTCCTAGGATCGATCCATACGCCCTCTATTCGACCGGTACATAATCAAGTCCACTTTTAAGGACTTATAAAAATAAGGACGCCATGATCGTTTTAGTCACCATGGAAACATCTCAATACCGGTGCTCCGGTTATTGAGTCTATTGTAAAATGTTTCACAAATGAAGCAATAAAACAAGTCAAGTGATCAAAATGATCCATATTCCGAATAAGAATATAAGTCGTAATTCAAAAGGAAACAAAGTTCAATAACATATGATAAGCATAAAGGGAATTCAAAACAAATTATTCGGAATTTATCACAGATTATCTGGATTATGAAGCCTTACGCAAATGGCTATCCCCGTGTCAAGTGAGATATGAAATATGTACCTTAACCGAATTTGACAATTAACACACGATAAAACGGAAATTCACGATCAAGTTTGATTTACCCGTATGCCTAACGAATGCATAAACGGTTACTATTTATAAAGCATAGAAACCATAATATAACTATTCTAATAAAATTACTTAGGTCTTAATCTACTTAAACAACGTAGACCTCAAGAAGGACAGCTAGATACGAATTGAAAATTCAAACGTAAAACTTAACCTTATTCTCTTTCGATCCAACCGCTTTCGTCCCTCTTATTTCTAAGCATTTTTACCTTACCTAGAGACCAATCCAGATTATATTGTCTAAATGAAAGTTGTAGATTGGTATCATA
>NW_020201461.1:48245-54182 GCF_001531365.2 Cynara cardunculus var. scolymus
ATATATATATATATATATATATATATATATATATATATATACTACATATGTAAGCATTTAAGACAAAGTCTTAATTACAACTCTTGAAGCCTAAAGTACTACCATTTTATGCAACAATTTCAAAAATCTCTTAATTACAAATTCTTATGCATAATGTACAAGCTTTTTATGCATCTGCTTTCCAAAGACCAAAAATTACTTATGTTGGGCCGGTTTCTTCTTTAGGTTTCTTCCTCTTATATCTCCTACCTCTGCTACCACCCAAGACCAAAACTTTTCTTCTCTTCTGTATCATTTTTCTGCACCAGCAACATTTTGGGTTAGAAAGCAGAGGTCTTTCTTCTTCACATATCTCGTTTGGCGTAACAATGGTGTTTTGGATGTATCACCTCGATCAGAGAACCAATTTCATGTATCAAAGGGATTTGATGTATCAAAAACTCATTGATACAAATAGCTCCCTCCTCGCTGTTGATTTAATTTCAAAGGTTCTTCAAAACCCTAGAATTTGGAGGGGTAGTTGGGCTTTGTTTGTAGAAGCAGGAGAGAAAAAGTCGAAATCGAGGAGCAACAGCAAGATAGATCAACACAGTAGCAACGATTTGGAGTTTTGGTTTGAGATTAGTTTAAACCCCCATTGACTTCTGATTTGGGGTTTTGATTTCTATCACCGTTTTTCTGTTTCTTCTCAAGATCTATGTTTGATTTTTGGGTTTGTATGTGTTATATAGTAATCCGTTGGGGAGTTGTATAAATTAGATGGAACCAAGAAGATGATTTGAACCAAAAATTTGATATGGGTTGCAGGTTTTGTGGGTTACCACTGGTTATTGACAAAAGTATCTCGTTGGCGATGGTTTGTGGAGACCTCCACTCTCACCACACCAGATCTTGTGGTTACCAGGTTTTGTGGAGACCTCCATCATCACCACACCAGGTTTTTGAACCCAGATGTATCTCGTTGGCGATTGTTTGCTTCACCCATTGGCCTATTTCTTTCCTCTTCTTGTTCCCATTTCCCCTTTATGGCAGGAAACACTCCGACAGTACCCCACGTATATCGAATCCCAACCTTCTCTGCATCAAATCTGAATCGATACTTGCTCTACACATCAGCTATCAATCGGACCGTCTTCGCTCCCTTCTCCCTCGTACCGTTCCCTCAGTGTGGAAGAATTACCGGCGAATGGTTTTGATTTGGGTTTCATTATCCAGATGTGGTTTTTGTTTAGTTTTCAGATCTGCACATCGTTTTTGTGTTTAAGCTTAGGTTTTCTAATCTGAATAGGTTTTCCCACAAATTTGTTCATTCTTGTTTTTTATTTTGCAGCTGGGTTTTACGATTGGGTAACTGTTCTGGACGGAACTCAGGAAAGTGCTTATGAATGGGTAAGCTACTTACTTCTTACATCCTTGTAAATGTATGTGTTTCTTAGTATAAGTGTTGGGCCAATATCATGTTTGTTCATGCATTATGAAAATACAAGTCAAATGACATATTTTGGTTGGGTGCTTTAGACACAGGTTACTGACTAAAGTTTTTCCTTATGAAAAAAAAGTGAAAAAAGCTGCAATGTTAATAGTTGTTTAAGATGCATGTTTTGTGCTTAAGAAAATGGACTGAGGAACATGTTTATGTGTGTATGTGTGTATGTAAACTCTTTTCCCAAGTGAACATTAGGGTCTTGTTTTTGAGCTCTTATGTGTCTCCAGGATTAATCTGAAACTCCTTTTGATATTGGTTTGAAAGACACCACATTCATTGTCATATCGTATTCTTGCTTTCCATAATAAAACCTGTATCATACCTACAGGTGACCATAAATTATCTGTTAAAAAGATTAGGTAAGAAATATTCAGACACTGTTAGGGTAGTTGATCTGGGTGGTGGATCAGTGATGGGTCACAGATAATCTCAGCCAGTCCAGACAAGATACTGAGGGCATGGGATGTAGAGACAGGGAAGCAGATAAAGAAGATGGCAGAACACTCGTCTTTTGTAAACTCATGTTGTCCTTCTCGGAGGGGTCCTCCTCTTATTGTGAGTGGATCAGATGATGGGACTGCTAAGCTGTGGGATATGCGTCAAAGGGGTGCTATCCAAACGTTTCCAGATAAATATCTGGTCATAACTGTTGGCTTTTCTGATGCTTCAGACAAGATATACAGTGGTGGAATTGACAATGATGTCAAAGTGTGGGATCTTAAGAGAAATGAGGTTACCATGACTCTTCAAGGTCATCAGAATATGATAACTGGTATGCAATTGAACCCTGATGGGTCTTACCTCCTTACCATTGGGATGGACTGTACACTTCGTATATGGGATATGCGTCCATATGCAGCCCAGAATCGTTGTGTGAAGATAATGGAGGGACACCAGCATAATGTTGAGCAGAACCTGCTCAAGTGCGGGTGGTCACCTGATGGGAGCAAAGTTACTGCTGGTAGTTCTGATAGGATGGTATATATTTGGGATACTACTTCAAGACGCATATTGTATAAGCTTCCTGGGCACTCTGGATCAGTTAATGAATGTGTTTTCCATCCCTCTCAACCTATTATAGGATCTTGCAGCAGCGATAARCAGATATATCTTGGGGAGATCTGAAGTTTGTTTGTTATTCAAGAACATATTGTATTATTATACTTGTCGGTAGAAATTAATCTAGAGCTTTGGATGTTTGTGAATGCTGCTTTGTTTTTGGTTTTTGAAGATTGGATCAACTATTGACAGTGTTAAATTCAGTTGCATATTATTGCTGCAAAGAAGAATCATGGAAATCTTTAGACAAGCTTTCCATTGCTTAGTTTGATACTCCATCTGTCATAGTGCCTTATTATAAATGTGATTGTCAATTTATTTATGTATTGGAAGGCAAGGCATATATGTATATACACACACACACATATGGTTGCGGTTGCAGTTGCAGTGAAAAATACTATATACCATCTAATCTAATCTACTCTTCAACTCAACACCAAGTTCAATCTTGTATATTAACTTATTCTAATCCAACACCATTTCTAGGGATTTTTTAAGTTTTTTGGTTGATCTCAAGTGACTTTTCAGGTTTTTTGGTTGATATTCTTTTTATTTTATAATATCACAAAGTACTCCTCAAAGTTTAGCGTTTGCACCTTTCATACCAAAAATACTACTTAGGATAATCGGTTGAGTGGGTGCACGGGGCTGTGTTGCCTTTGAATTTTCATAGGTCTGCCCCTGCTAAAAGTTGTTAAAAATGTTATGTCAATTTATTGTAACACATTTACATAGGATGCATAATTGTTTGATGATATAAATTTGAGTCCTATAAAGCAATATATAAAAACTTCAAAATCGTTAAAATTCACGGCTTCCGCCGCATTGCGCGGGTACACAACTAGTATATATATATATATATATATATATATATATTATTTTATTTAATTATATATATATAAAGTTTAATTAATTGGCGGTTTTAACCCTTTAAGTCTAAATTCTCAAGTTTACGTCAAAATAGGTATAAACTCATTTTTGACGCAAAACTCGTCTGAAGTACAAGTTGGTTAAACATAGGGTACAAATATATTATGCATAATTCTACCAAAAATTCACTTAACCCAATTGTACGAGTTAACGAAACACGGATATTATAATCCTCCCCTCCTAAAAAGAATATTTTGTCCTCGAAACTTAGATAGGGTTAGAGGATTTACATGACTCGAATAGATAAAGGTACTCCTTCTGCATAGATTCTTCCGTTTCCCATGTGGCTTCTCTTTCAGAATGATTTTGCCATAACACTTTAACGAACGATATTGATCTTCGTCGCATTTGTCTCTCTTCTCTATTAATTATCACCTCTGGTTCTTCAATATAAGAGAGATCTTTTTCAACTTTGTCCAACGGATAATCAATCACATGGAGARGGTGATAATGATATCTGCGGAGTGACGAGATATGGAAAACGTTATGGATATGTGAAAGTTGAGGAGGTAAGGCGATATGCCACCTCTCCAACACGTTCCTGTATTTCRAAGGGTCCGATATATCTTGGACTAAGTTTACCTTTAATTCCAAACCTACGAATACCTCGTAACGTTGAAACTTGTAGAAAGACGTGATCACCCGGTTGAAACTCTAAATGCTTTCGATGCTTGTCAACATAACTTTTCTATCGAGATTGAGCCTCTTTCATTTTTTGTTTTGCGATCTCGACTTGTTCAGTAGTAATCCAGACAAGTTCGGGTCCTTCGATAGCTCGTTCCCCCATTTCATTCCAATAGATCGGTGTTCTACACTTCTGACCATATAAAGCTTCGTACGGGGCCATGCCGATACTAGCTTGCCAACTATTGTTATACCCGAACTCCACAAGATATAGGGACTCGTCCCAACCACCAGACCACTCAAGAGCACAAGCCCATAACATATCTTCTAGAGTTTGAATAATTCGTTCAGTCTGACCATCTGTTTGTGGATGAAAAGTTGAACTCATAGTCAATCGCGTACCCCAAGCTTGGTGAAGACTTTTCCAAAATCGAGAAGTGAATCGCRGATCTCRGTCCGATGTGATAGAAACTGGCGTGCCATGTAACCTCACGATTTCCCGTTGGAATAGATCAAACAGTTTACTAACAGGGTACGTCTCCTGTATAGGTAGGAAATGAGCCGATTTTGTCAAATGGTCAACTACTACCCACAACATCATGTCGTCTCTGAGTTTTCGGCAGTCCTATCACAAAATCCATAGAGATATGTTCCCATTTCCAAACTGGAATCTATAATGGTTGTAACAATCCGCTAGCCCGTAGATGTTCAGTCTTCACTTTCTGGCAAGTAAGACATTTTGCCACGTATTCGGCTATATCCCGTTTCATATCATTCCACCAAAAGTATTGTTTTAGATCTCGGTACATCTTAGTGGATCTGGGATGAATTGAGAATAACGAATTATGAGCTTCACTCATAAYTGCTTCTTTGAGTTCAGGATTGCCGGGTACACAAAGTCGATTAGAGAACCAGATAATACCTTTATCATCAACTCGAAAATTAGACTGTGAATCATCTTTAGCCTTTTGTAAGATAGCCCATGGTTCTCCATCATCTTGTTGAGCCTTTTTGATTCGAGATACAAGAGCTGGTTCAACCGTGAGACTAGCCAAAAGTTCATTTGCACCACGATAACACAAAGAGATACCCATACGTTCTAGATCTGAAGCAATATGGGACTGAACGGTTAAAGACGATACGTTACCAATGCTTTTACGGCTAAGGGCATCGGCGACTACATTGGCTTTGCCTGGATGATATTGAATTCGGACATCGTAGTCCTTAAGAAGTTCGAGCCATCGTAGTTGACGCATATTCAACTCTTTTTGCGTGAAGATGTACTTTAAACTTTTATGATCAGTAAAGATATCACAAGTCTCTCCGTACAGATAGTGACGCCATATTTTGAGTGCAAAAATGACTGCTGCCAACTCAAGATCATGAGTAGGGTAGTTTACTTTATAAGGTTTGAGCTGGCGAGAGGCATACGCAATCACTTTGTCGTGCTGCATTAGAACACAACCAAGACCACTTTTAGAAGCAGCACTATAAACCTGAAAACCTCCTGTTCCAGATGGCAATGCGAGAACAGGCGTTGTAATCAATCTCTTTCTCAGTTCTTCAAAACTCTTTTCCTGTTCTTCACCCCAAACAAATTTAAATTCTTTTCGAAGAAGTTTAGTCATAGGGAGCGCGATCCGAGAAAAGTTTTCAACAAACCGTCGATAGTAACCTGCCAGACCTAGGAAACTTCGGACTTCAGAAACATTTGTTGGTTTTGGCCAGTTAGTGATAGCCTCAACCTTTGCAGGATCGACTTTAATGCCTTCGCCAGAGATAATGTGACCCAAAAATGCCACTTGWTGCAACCAGAATTCACACTTAGAAAACTTTGC
>NW_020201461.1:54857-60276 GCF_001531365.2 Cynara cardunculus var. scolymus
TCCATTTGAACTTATTAACCTGGTTTTCTACTGTACCAGCCATACTACCCGCAAAACTAGCCAATCGTAGAAATCTGGATACGTATTCGGATATGGATTCGTCTTCTTTCTGTTTGAGTGTAGCGTACTCTTGAACATACGCTTCTTTGTCTGCCGCAGTAAAGTATTGCTGATAGAAAACATATTTGAATCCCAGCCAGGTTAAATTTTCAAAAGCTATATCCCCTCCGTAAGATTGTTTCCAAGCTTGCCACCAGCGATTAGCATCACCTTCAAGTTTATAAGTAGCTAGTTCCACTCGAATTCTATCAGAACAACCCAAGACTCGGAATACCTTTTCAAGATGTGATATCCAATCTTCGGYGTCAACAGGAGTGGCTGCTGAAGTAAAAGTATGAGGCTTTTGTTTATGAAACCTCCCCAACCATTGATGAATATCAGCAAGTTCATTACTAGTTCCCTGATCTCTGTATTCTGGCCCGTAGTTCCCAGTATTAGGATTCTGATTTTCACCAGGCAATGCTTCCACCGTCTGTGCTATAATACCTGGTAGCATGTCGGTAATTGTTTGTTGGACAGCTGCCATCACATTAGGATTAAGTTGAGTTGTTGGCGGAGGATTTGTTTCATTTTCAGACCCAGTTCGACTTCTTGTCTATCTGTTATTGCCAGTATTCTTCTTGGCGGCATTTGGAACTAACACAAATAATAGGAAACCATTTGCTCGATTAATTTCAAAAAGAAACAAAGCATACAAGATTTCAAAAAGTTAACATGTATAAGGCTTAGGATAGTCCTATCTTAGTTCTACCCATTCCTCACAGTTCAAACCTAAATTGTACTACATGATCATAACCTATAGCTCTGATACCACAACTTGTAACACCCCCTTCCCACATGGTCAAAGACGGGAGATGCCACAATTGAAATAAAACAAATAACGTGCTATATAAAACAGAGCGGCTAATAAAATTTACCAAAAGATAATTACATAACCACAAACGGAGATAACGTGTCTCAAAATACGGTCCCAAAATATCAACATGTCTACATTCGTCATCAAAAGTTTAACAAAAGTATGACTTAATGGGTTATCTTCAATATTGTCATCTCCGTAGCTCTCATCCTAAAATCTCTGCTAAGTTATATACCTGCCGAGGACAAGAAAATCTAGGCTGAGCTTAATGCTCAGTGAACGGATAATAATATAACTAAACAATGAATATGAGATAACAAGTTCAAAAACAATTTATAACGTCAAATGATAATCCAAAAGAAAGTCAAAATGCCCCAAAAGCATGTCAAGGGTCCGAAGACCAAAAGTCAAAATGCCTCAAAAGCATGTCAAGGGTCCGAAGACCAAATTGCATCACGAGGACGCGTTGTTCCCAAAGGATGATCAGTCCATTCAGGCAAAAGTGAGGAAAGGGGTGTGAGCACAATACGCCCTCTATTCGACCGGTACATAATCAGTCCACTTTTAAGGACTTATAAAAATAAGGACGCCATGATCGTTTTAGTCACCATGGAAACATCTCAATACCGGTGCTTCAGTTATTGAGTCTATTGTAAAAAATTTCACAAATGAAGCAATAAAACAAGTCAAGTGATCAAAATGATCCATATTCCGAATAAGAATATAAGTCGTAATTCAAAAGGAAACAAAGTTCAATAACATATGATAAGCATAAAGGAAATTCAAAACAAATTATTCGAAATTTATCACAGATTATCTGGATTAGGAAGCCTTACGCAAATGGCTATCCCCGTGTCAAGTGAGATATGAAATCCGTACCTTAACCGAATTTGACAATTAATGCACGATCAAGCAGAAATTCACGATCAAGTTTGATTTACCCGCGTGCCTAACGAATGCATAAACGGTTACTATTTATAAAGCATAGAAACCATAATATAACTATTCTAATAAAATTACTTAGGTCTTAATCTACTTAAACAACATAGACCTCAAGAAAGACAGCTGGATACGAATTGAAAATTCAAACGTAAAACTAAACCTTATTCTCTTTCGATCCAACCGCTTCCGTCTCTCTTATTTCTAAGCATTTTTATTTTACTTAGAGATCAATCCACATTATATTGTCTAAATGAAAGTTGTAGATTGGTATCATATGAGTCTATTGCTTTTGAAATCATCTCATTTGGATCATCCATCTATTTTGTATGAATTTTACAAAACTGTAAATTAATACCGAATACAGTGTAAACAGCCCTAAAAACACACTGTTTCGAGCCACCTAGAGTCATAACTGGATTTTCGACTCTTCATAAAATTTGTAGTATGCAATAAGATCTTTCTGACTGCAAAATACAAGCTTAATCCGACTAACGGTTTGTGAGTTATACACTATCAAAGTACAGGAGTTACCTTGTCGGTAAAATTCGATTCCGTAATTCCCGACTAACTTTTATGATCCAACTTCCTTGATTCGCTACATTTACATGCTATAAACATATTTTAACATGCTAAACAGTAAAACAAATCCAATGGTTGCTAACCTAAGCTTAATCATACATTTTTACTCCTTTCGACATTTAACCGAACAAWTGGTRTACGGTTAAACATATACCCACAATCTAACCATAATGAAACTATAATATACCCTTTTTCATTTCTACATCAATATAACCAGTTCTAACATTCTAAACATCAAATATATCATGATTTTGACAACATCAATCCGTAAACTTAGATATAAACACAGTTTATAAACCGGTCTAAATAACCCTAAAATAAACACCTTAATGAAACTGAATGAAATTTATACCTTTAAGAAGGGTTCAGAAAGTGGATTCCAAATATATAATTGTTGGTTCGATTTCCTTAGTAACTTGACGTAAAATTCAGAGAGAAGACGAGAGATTTAAAAGAGAAATGAGACGAGAGAAAGAGTCAGTTTTCTACGCCGACTCAATGCATGCACACATGCATATATATATATATATATATGTATATATATGTATATATATGTATATATATATATATATGTATATATATGTATATATATATATGTATATATATTATTTTATTTAATTATATATATATATATATATAAAGTTTAATTAATTGGCGGTTTTAACCCTTTAAGTCTAAATTATCAAGTTTACGTCAAAATAGGTATAAACTCATTTTTGACGCAAAACTAGTCTGAAGTACAAGTTGGTTAAACATAGGGTACAAATATATTATGCATAATTCTACAAAAAATTCACTTAACCCAATTGTACGAGTTAACGAAACACGGATATTATAATGTTTGTCTTTGAACTCACTACCACTAGGTTCGGTTAAATACCAGTTGGGCGAGAGGATATCAGTTCAAAGGCTAATTAATTTATGCCTAAAGTTCGTCTTGAGGCATTAGTGACGTAGGTCATGTTTGGCAACCATAAGCTAATTTACTTTTTGAGCGTATTGAAAAAGCCCTATTAGGTAATTTTACATTATTATATAGTTTATCAACAAGTTTTTACCAAAGGTGACTAGTTAATCAGCTAACAACTAGCTTATTAGGCAATAGCCAGCTTTTCAGCTAACGACTAGCTTATCAGCTACTTTTCCAAACACAACCTTACTGCTAATATATGTTATTCTTGAGAACCCCTTGAACGAAGTTCAACTAACTACTAGCTTATTAGTCAACAGCTAGTTCTCCAAACATAGCCTTGTTTCTAATACATACCTGTTATCTTTGAGAATGCCTTGGAAGGAGTTCAACTAATGGCTAGCTTATCAGTTAATAGCTAGTTTATGAGCTAATACGTACATGTTATCCTTGAGAACCCCTTGAAAGGAGTTGATTCAATCCTAGATGTCTTGAAATTAACATTGATTCACAATTTATAGGATGTAAAATAGAACTTTTTAGGCAATAGCTAGCTTATTGAAAAAGCCTCTTTTGACAAGTTATAAACTAGCTTTTTAAATATAGTTTTTCAATAAGCCACAGGGGCTTTTCTTCACTTTTAGGCTTTTCGGCTAATAGGTAGATAGCCTTGGAGAAAGAAAAGTGGTACCGTAGTTGGTCGGTGTGTTTTAGCTTCTCCACTCATTGCTGCATAACTGGAAACAGTGAAAGTGGTTTGTAAGTTACTACCACTAACTAAAGTCCATGATGTTATGGAATAAGTCATGCATCCCATCAAGCTGTAAGTTAGAAAACAACTGAATGAAAGTGTTTTGAACAGACACTATCAGAGAATCCTCAACCGTACCTGCTAGTATCCCAACCATTCCAACTGTCTAGTTCCAAGGAATAACCCTGCAAACAGACCATTATAAATAATCTAATTTTTTTGTGAATATTAAGGAGGTTTCTTGAAAATATAATACTATTGACCCCGAATGTGGTATGCGGCCAAAAGATGGCTTTAAACCAACGACACCACAAAGAGCAGCAGGCATTCTCACGGATCCTGTTATAGGATGCTTCAAAAGATCATCTCATGTAGTAAATACACATAGGTGACAAGAAAAAATATATAGAACCCCGTTAGATTAACCTCCAAATAAAAGGACCTTTTTCTGTCTAGAATGGAGGTTCCAATATACAAATAATGTTTCCAGTTTTGTTTACCTCCCCCATTAATACCAAAGGCTACTGGGCATAAGCCTGCGCACACGACGCCATCAGATCTACTAGATGAACCTCCAGAGATTCGGCTCGGATCATATGGATTTCAGGATGTCTTACACAAAAAGAGGATGAGTTTATCATTTGTCACAACTGTCCTTGGGCATTTTAAAATGGGATTTTTAAGTTTATAGGACCAAGAACGGTGTGTTTTATCCAATGGCATTGGACACTTAATAAGACGTAAAAAGTAAATCGTTCTATTAGCTTTTCTTATCTAGTAGGACCATTTTCAAAAGTGTTACAAAAATGGCTAATATAATGATATACATTTTTATGTTCTAGTAAGTTGTGCAACTTCATAGATAAAACTTACAACTTTCTCTTAATAACCTATTGTAGTGTATGTAGATAGAACGTTAGCTTTTGTGTTACAAACTTTCTCTTAATATAATGTGGATTTATCCCACTTGTTCCTGCGCCGAGCTCATGCATATTTGTTTTCCCAACAAGTATAGCACCACGTGATGTGAGGCGCTCATCACAAGCAGCATCTTTCTTGCAAGGTCTTACCTTATGCAACCACCTTGTATTCAAGTTTCTCCATTTACTTAGTTTTATTGTAATTAGTTTAGTTTCATTTCCTTAGTATAAATAGTCTTTTCTTTGTAATTGTAATTACACAATTGATTACGTCATTAATCAGAAAAGGTKATTTGAYAGCAAAGTAATTCTCTCTCTCCAATCTATCTTACATTCATCTTTGTTCTTGAGATTTGATGAAGATTACTTCAAGATTCGTATGAAATCTGGACTTTTCAATT
>NW_020201462.1:0-15083 GCF_001531365.2 Cynara cardunculus var. scolymus
TCTCACCGGACAAGGTGATCGGACTTTAATCCGATCAACCTTTAAACCGGTTGATGATTGTCTGGTTTAAGACTTAGGCTTTTTGTGTGGTTTTGTCTTGTTGTCCGGACTTCTAATCCAGACACAATATTTTTGTTGTCCAAGTATTTGTATGTTGACCGGACTTCTAATCCGGACAATCTGTTTGACTTTTTTTTCTAAGTGTTTTGCTTTCAAATTTTTTTTTTCATTTTTTAGTTTAAATTTTTTTTAGGATAAATTTTTTAAAATTTCATTTTTTTTAATTTTTGTGTGTGTGTGAATTTTTTTTAATTCAATTTTACTGCAATAAATTGGGTACTAATATTTTAAAATTTTTACAGGTAAATGGCGGATCCTAGACATCAGTCTGACGAGGAATCTCATGTTCCCTCTGTCAGATCTGACAATATACCAGTTCATTTACCTAACCAACCCACTACCTCTGAAACACTATATCCTCAGATTCAATACCTTGAAATAAAATCAAATAACCATAACTTCTCTTTTGATATGTCAGCTGAATACCCAATCATACCAGAAATCCTGAAAGGCCTCCCAATTTCTTATGCATTATCTGCCAATACACCAGTTCCTATGGTGTACCTACAACAGTTCTGGGGTACACTTACAGCTGAAAAGGACGGAGATACTGTTTTTCTTCAAGGAGAGGTAGATGAATATGTCAGTCGTCTGACATTAAAAAGATTAAGAAGAATACTTCATCTTCCTCCTGGATCTACTGGGTTTGAAGATTTTGTCTCAGATGAACAGTTATGCAATGATATCAAGAGACTAGGATATTCTGCTGCATTGAATAATCCTACTCAATTCAAGAGAYGATTTCTACCTTCAATATGGCATCTTCTTTTTTCGATCCTAAATCGACGCCTAACATCCAAAACCCAAGGAATAGATACCTGTAGCAGCACATTCCTCAAATTCTTTCATGGCATAGTATTTTCAAGATACTATGACTATGCACTTGTTATATGGAATGAACTACTTGAGCTTGTCAATGCCAAAAGGTTTCCGTCCAAGGCCAGAAAGTCCGTGCCTTTTCAGAGATTTTTGCAACTGTTCATAAAGGCCATGATGAATGCCAACGAAGATATCCTGGCCAGATCAAATTCAGAAAAAGGGCCGACATTTGTCATGACCAGAATTCGGTAGCATATAAAGGTAGAAGATTTGGATTCAATTATGCTAGTTCCACCAGAATTGATTGCTCTAGCTGATCAGAATACTCAGTGTGTCATAGACTATAGAAGAGTGATAGATCCCAAAGTTCAACTAGAACTGGTTGAACTTGCCCAAGGATCACCCCATGTCTCAGCTGAGAGAGAAATAGAAGTAGAAGAGAGAGTTCAGGAACAAGGGGTACCTGAACACGGAAGTGTGCTGAGAGAAAATGTAAGTGAGAGGGGTGAACAGGTGGGGGGAGCTTCTGATCAGCAACAGACTTTAACTATCAGAATTTCCACAGCTTCCCCAAGCTCGGAAGCTACTGAATCCGATAATCAAGCAGATTCTCGTGATGAACAAAATGATGATGATGATGGAGCAAATGCTCAAAATATTCCTGTTGGAACATTTGTTGATGATCTTGCTACGATATTTCCAGAATATTCAGCTCAGCAACCTTGTCCGAGTCTACGTTCTTTATCATTTAATGTTGACGAATGCGATGACTATGATCGTATTCTTCAAGATTTATCAAATGAAGGAGAAGATGAGGGAGTTGAAGTTGAAAATGAAGAGCGGTTGAGAGAAAGGGAAGGAAAAGAATATGGAGAGGGTGTGAGTGGAGCAGAAAAAGAAGATCAAGCTCCTTACCAAACCGAAACACTTAGCCGGGCAACCACATCTACAACTGACATTCATGTGTTGAATGTTAGTATTGAAGCAGACATAGCTAGCCCAGCTATGCATTTGCACACCCCTCCTATCCACTCAATTGGTTCTCAACAACCAATTGTTTCAAGTTCACATGGGGATATACTACTTCTCATTTGGAGAATGTAGTTATTGAAACAAGTAGGCCGCTGCCCCAGCCTACGACTTTGATTTTGTGCACCTCGAGTCTAGAGCCGATACACATAGGTACACATGAGTCAGGAGCATCTGTTGCTCCAAGTGCAGTTCTTAGTGAACTTGTCAGAACGACCGGAGTGATGTCTTTTGACATTTCACGAGGACAGGTCGGAAGTCCTACCAATGCTAACATTATGCCAACATTGAACGTAGGCACAACAGTTTACTCAACTGTTGTTTCAATTGGTTTTCTAAGTGAACTAGGTGTGAGCTTACCTGACTTTGTGTCAAGGGAATATCTGGACAGCGCCCTAAAGGCTGTTCAAGAAAACATTTGACGCTCAAATCGCTAGCTTGAAAAGATTGTTGAAGGGTAAAGAAGTTGTCGAAGAAGAGCCACCGTTTGCTCCATCACCACCAACTGTACCTGAACCGTCAATACAAGATCAATCGGTGGACGAGCTGAAATCTCTCCTATATGCAAAGTTGATGGCTTCTCAAAGTGAAGATGCTGAAGATGCAGATTTGGTTGGTCTCTTACGCCAACAAATTGATGCTAACCCTRTTATTAGAGCCTCAGAGTTTTTGACTTTTCAAGATGTGATTAAAGCTAGTTTGTATAAAGTTAGCAACTTAATCACATCTCATACCCAAGATCTGAAACGCTCAATGGATGCTCTTGTTGAAAAGGTATCTATACTTGAAGAAACTTGCAAGACTCAGGCCACATCTCTTAAACGAAGACATGACGATCAGGATGATCCTGATAGTCATGAGGGAGAGAGGAAAAGACAGAGATTGGCTGAGACATCTCAACAAGGTGCAAGGATGGGTGAAGAGTCATTAGCTCAGGACGTAATTGCTGAAGGTTCTGCCCCRGAATCAGTTCGGGAWAGAATAATTGAGGCTGTTGTTATTGAAGATGAAGATGTGGAGACAAGTCCAAGGATCAAACCAATGGTTGAAAAGCTGGCGGACTCCACGGTAGAAATAAGGTTGTTAATGGACTTGTTTGTCAATGTAGGATTCAACAGTGTTTTCTCTACTACTCTGGGTGAAGAGCAGGATTTTGGAGAAGATTTTGATAACATTGACGAGACAACTGAAATTTATTTTGATTTTGAAGCTGATTTAGATGAAGAAGATCCAGTTTTTCCCATTCAAGGTGATCGTCAGACTATTCCAGAATCGTCTACTGCTGCTTTACCTGATGTACCCGAAGTTAGTGTTCAAAGAGAAAGTGTTGATTCTACCGAAATCTTCACGAAGAATTATATTCCTTTTCATATCATAGCAAACTTTCCTGGTTATGATCGTGAAAGAATCCGAGAGCCATACTTAGAAGACGTCTACTTTGGAATATTCATTTGTCACAGAAAAATGCTAAGTGGTGATAGAGTTCTTGGAATCCACAAGCAGCCAAAAGAGTACCGAATTGAATATCRTCACCTTCTGAAAGCCAAGTGCCAACCAGTCAGTGAAGTACGTACCAAGCATAGAATTGTAACGATCAAACAGATAGATGCTCAKAAATTATTGAGAAWTTGRTATCCTGTTTTTACAGTCACAAGACAGGATGGCCAGATTTGGAGGTTCAGCGAAGCTGACTTCTCGAACTTATATTTGGATGATCTTGAATACATGTTCTTTRAACTCAAGAACATGACAATTAGAAAGGAAGGAGAAATAGTAGCTCTTGAGGCCATCAAGAGATTCATTCGATGTCATGTAAAGTTGTCAATGGTCATAGATGTACAAATGGGTCTTGAAGACAATCAACGCATCATCAATCTCAAAATACCAAATCAAGATTTAGAAGACATTGACGGCTATCCARTTTACATGGTTCTAGAAAATCCAGAGTTCGGGGTCATC
The DNA here is from genome assembly GCF_001531365.2 of Cynara cardunculus var. scolymus. Lineage (NCBI taxonomy): Eukaryota > Viridiplantae > Streptophyta > Magnoliopsida > Asterales > Asteraceae > Cynara > Cynara cardunculus. Next base: position 3,928 of record NW_020201462.1, read on the forward strand.
TACTTTGCTCAACTTCAAGTCAAAAAGTTCATGAGGTTCARTGAGTTGAATAAATATTCTGATGGTACGATCAAGCTAGTAAGGAGGGCACTTGATTTGAAGAGGGTGATGGACGAAAAGGCTGCTGAATCTGAACGAATGAGTTCCAAAGAAAGATACTAATTGGTCAACGCCATAAATTTACTCGAGGAGAAGATTCAGTACATGAATGCTCTGAGAAGATTAGAGAAAATCCTTGGACTGCACAAAACAAAATTCACAAGGGTCCAAACTTGAATCCAAAGGGAGAGAATGTTGGGTTCAAGTTAGTGCGTAATGTTGTATTCAAGTTTCTCCTTAGTGTAATTGTTTGTAATAGTTTATCCTTTACTATTTCCTAGTATAAATAGTGATTTTCTTGTAATTGTCATTAACAATCGTCATTAGCAGATTTATCAAGATTAGTGATGTAATTCTTTCTCTCTATCAATCTAATCATCCTTTGATCATATTCTTTCTATCTTTGATGTTCATCATGATTCTTGAAGATTGCTTCATGTTTGTATGATTTCTGGACTTATCACCATTGATCTGCTAAGTAAGAGAAACTAGAGGTCGATGGACCAGAGATCCATTGATCTGCTAAGTATAAGAAACCAGAGGTCGATGGACCAGAGATCCATTGATCTGCTAAGTATGATAAACCATAGGTCGATGGACCAGAGATCCATTGATCTGCTAGGCATGAGGAACCATAGGTCAATGGACCAAAGATCCATTGATCTGTGAAGTAAGTTGAACCAGAGGATCAATAAAACTAAACTCCAAAATTATCTAAGTCTGGTATTGCAACCAGAGGCTCTGGTAAAGCAACCAGAGGCTTTGGTAACCAGAGACTTGGACTATCCCAAGGCCTTAGCTTGATTAGCATCCTTAGCCTTGTTTAGAAGCTTCTGTATGACATTAAACATTTTTAGTTGGTGCATTTAGTAACTAAGCAGATCACTATGGCACCATCCGATCCTAGGGAATACTCGGCCGACAAATCCGGTTACATGGTTCGCCGATCTAGAAGGAGCTCATCTAACAATGAAGAGGTAGACCCATATAAGCATGAGGAGACTGCGACTAGCGGAGCATCTGCTTCCCTACCAGCATCCCTATTACCCCCATCGGAGCCAGTACCCGATGTCCCACCACAATCCTATCATGGTTCCAGGATTAGAGTTACACCAAGGAAAAGTGTTCCACTACCTCGACGAGTGACATTTGAGAACTCTACTAGCGTTAGAGGAGAGTCATCCCAACCACAACTAGGGAGCAGGATTTCTCAAGTGGTGACCGGAGTCCCTGGATCCTGCACTCGGGGCATGAATATGGCTGAGCAAGAATAGGTGTGGAGAATTTCATCAGATACTCAAGTTCACCAGACCCGACTGGGATACCACCACCATATCTTGAACAACTTGTCCGATGTGATGGAAGTGCACCACCAGCGTATGATGAGAAACACGGATGTCGTCATTGCTGCAAGACGGGAGATTAGGAGATTGTACCGATGGTTGGTGGTGAGTGGGATAATGATGTTGATATTAGGAATATTGATCGGATGGATGTTGTTCGAGGAAGGATGACTAGTGGTAGGATACCCCCTCTTTTTGCAAAGAAATCCAAGAATTGTTTTGATAGGCTGTAGTCAACAATGAAATGGTGATGTCTTTTGAAAAATGTTTGTCTATATCAAATCGTGATTGAATATAATATTTTTCTGTTTGGTTATATAAATGCTTGAATGATATCCCTTCGATGAATATCCCTTGCATCGTTTAAGTGACTGGAAATCATTGTCCTTGTTCTTGACATATTAATGATAAAATTCCCTTCTAACTTAGGCACTAGAAAATGACGCCAAGAAGAGAAAACCCTGAGGTTGCACAACTCGTATCAGAACAACTATTGGCTGCACTACCCAACATTGTCAGCCAGGTAGCGGCAGGATTGAACGCTAACCAACCAAACAATTCCGAGCCTAGAACACCCAGATAGTGCACTTATAAATCCTTCAGATCTTGCAACATATAGGAATTCCATGGAACCGAGGGAGCCGTAGGATTGCTAACCTGGATTGAGAGTATGGAATCTGTCCTCCATATTAGTAAATGCTCTGAAGCAAACAAAGTAGAATATGTTAAGTGTTTATTGCAAGGTCGAGCGTTGACATGGTGGAACTCCTTAGTTCAGACTAGGGGTAGGGAATCTGCTAACCAACTCTCATGAGAAGAGTTCAAGAAATTACTTAAAAACGAATACGGTCCAAGAAGTGAACTCCAAAAATTGGAAATGGAATTGTGGAACCATGAGATGAAAGGGGAACACATAGCTGCATACAGTACCCGATTCCATGAATTAGCAAACCTAGTGCCACATCTGGTGACACCTGGGGAAGTTCGAATAGAGAGATATATTTGGGGTTTGTCTCCAGAGATTCGAGAAAACATCACCTCGGCAAACCCAAAAGACCCTTCAGAAGGCAATAGACATTGCCACCAAGCTCACAAATAATATTGTTCGATCTGGAGAATTCACTAAAGGAAAGAGAAAGATGGAGGAGCATGGGAGTCGAAGATTTGGGGAAAGATTTGACAAAAATAAGAGAGTAGTAAGAAATTTTGGGGCACAAACTCAGGTGGTAAAGCCAAGGAAGCAAGCCTAAGTGCAATAAATGCAAATATCTGCACTAGGGGAACTGCATCAATTGTCAAAGATGCCACCTAAGGGGTCATACAGCTAAGGATTGCCGAAGACGATTGTGTTTCAATTGTGGGAGTCCAGATCATATGAGGAATGCTTGCCCAAAGAGAAAACAAGGAGCAAATGTTAACCAAGCCCGACCAGCCAGTCAAGGAAACCCAGAAAGTCAGGCACGAGGTAGAGCATTTGAGATCGGAGCCAAAGAAGCTAGGCATGATCCCAATGAGGTTACAGGTACGTTTCTCTTGAATAATGAATTTGCATCGGTTTTATTTGATTCAGGGGCAGATAGAAGTTTTGTATCACTAGATTTTAAACCGAAGATTAACTTAAGGCCTCAAAGGTTGGAAGAAGTTTACCTAATTGAGTTTGCCAATGGTCAAGAAATTAAGGCTAGGGACATAATCATGGATTGCACTCTAAGTTTAGCCAATAAGGATTTTAGCATAGACCGTATTCCGATTGAACTAGGAAGTTTTGACATAGTCATAGGCATGGATTGGGTACCAAAAATCAAGCTGAAATTGTCTGTTCGGAAAGGATTATCTGAATTCCTCAAGAAGGAAAAGACCCAATTGTGATTCGAGGAGATGAGTCGGATCGAAAAATTAAGATAGTATCCTGCATGAAGATACGGAAGTACCTGAAGAAAAACTATGTTGCATTTTTGGCACATGTTATTGATAGGAAAGTCAAAGAGAACGGCATTGATGATTTCCCTATAGTTTGGGAGTTTCCTGATGTATATCCTGAGGATTTACCAGGACTCCCCTCGCCAAGACAAGTCGAATTTGGTATCGACTTAATCCCTGGAGCTGCCCTAGTGGCAAAGGCACCATATCATTTGGCACCATCGGAAATACAAGAAATGTCAAGCCAACTCCAAGAGTTATTGAATAAGGAATTTATAAGACCAAGTTTCTCACCATGGGGTGCAYCGRTTCTATTYGTTAAAAAGAAAGATGGGTCAATGCGAATGTGCATTGATTATAGGGAACTTAATAAGTTGACCATCAAGAATAGATACCCTCTTCCTAGAATCGATGATTTGTTCGATCAACTCCAAGGCGCTGTATACTTTTCCAAGATTGATCTACGATCTGGATACAGTCATTACGAGTTTATGGTTATGCCATTCGAGCTAACCAATGCACTGGCAGTCTTTATGGATTTGATGAATAGAATTTGCAGACCGTACCTAGATAAATTTGTAATTGTTTTTATAGACGATATACTAATTTATTCACAAAACAAGAAGGATCATGAGCAACACCTGAGGATAATATTAGAGCTACTCAGAAATCAGAAATTGTGTGCAAAATTCTCCAAATGGGAATTCTGGATACGAGAAGTACAATTTCTTGGTCACGTGGTTCATGAAAAAGGGATTCAGGTGGATCCTGCCAAGATCGAGGCCATTATGAAATGGGAAGCCCCAAGAACCCCGACAGAGATTCGACAATTTCTTGGTCTGGCAGGCTACTATCATCGATTCATTGCGAATTTTTTGAAAATCACGTAACCACTCACATCTTTAACCCAGAAAGACAAGAAGTTTGTTTGGGGAGAGAAACAGGAAGAAGTGTTCGAGACTCTTAAGCAGAGGCTATGTAATGTACCTATTTTATCCTTACTAGAGGGTTCAGAAAACTTTGTAGTCTATTGTGATGCATCGTAACAAGGCTTAGGATGCGTGCTAATGTAAAAAGATAAGGACATTGCATATGCCTCAAGGCACCTCAAAGTGCACAAGAAGAATTATACTACGCATGACCTAGAAATTAGGGGCCGTAGTATTTGCACTTAAGATTTGGAGGCACTACCTTTATGGTACCAAGTGCACTGTGTTCACTGATCACAAAAGTCTTCAACATATCCTCAACCAGAAGATGTTAAATATGAGGCAAAGAAGATGGGTTGAACTACTTAGTGATTATGATTGTGAAATCAAATATCATCCCGACAAAGCAAATGTAGTAGCCGATGCTCTAAGTAGGAAAGAAAGATGAAACCATCAAGGATGAGAGCTTTGGGAGCAATTGTAAACACCAGTCTGAAGGTGCAAATTCTCGACGGTCAAAAGGAAGCTTTAAAGAAAGAGAATTTAAAGAATGAGACCCTACACCGTATAGAGACCAAGTTTCAACTGAAATCAGATGGAGTGTATTACTTGGGAGACAAGGTTTGGATACGTAAGATTGCCAATCTTAAATCCATAATTTTGGACGAAACCCATCGATCAAAATACTCAGTTCACCTGGGAGCAGATAAGATGTATAAGGACCTTAAGGAACATTATTGGTGGCCTGGAATGAAGAAAGACATTGCACTGTACGTAAGCAAGTGTTTGACTTGTGCAATGGTCAAGGCTGAACACCAAAAACCATCAGGCCTACTTCAACAACCCGAGATTCCCCAATGGAAGTGGGAACAAATATCAATGAATTTCATCACGAAATTGCCCAGAACTGGGAAAGGACATGACATAATCTGGGTGATTATAGATCGACTGACGAAATCTGCTCATTTTCTACCAATCCGGGAAGATTATAATATGGAAAAGTTGTCCCAGATTTACATAAATGAAATCATTACGCGGCATGGAGTACCTGTCTCTATTATCTCGGATAGGGATAGTAGATTTACATCAAGATTTTGGCAGTCACTTCAAGGAGGATTGGGTACACGCTTGGATCTAAGTACTTCATACCACCCTCAGACGGATGGACAGACGAAAAGAACAATCCAGACATTGGAAGACATGTTACGAGCATGTGCCATAGATTTTGGTGGAAGCTGGGATATGCACCTTCTGTTAGTCGAATTTGCATACAACAACAGTTACCATGCCAGTATTCAATGTGAGCCTTACGAAGCATTATATGGACGAAAGTGTAGATCTCCACTCAGTTGGCTAGAAATTGGCGATCGACAGTTTACTAGACCTGATATAGTCCAAGAGACTACTTACAAGATTGTAATAATCAAGGATCAACTCAAGGCTGCAAGAGATCACCAGAAAAGTTATGCTGATAATCGAAGGAGGCCATTGGAGTTTCAAAAAGGAGACAAAGTACTCTTAAAAGTCTCACCATGGAAAGGAATAATGCGCTTTGGGAAAAGAGGAAAATTGGGTCCTCGATATATTGGTCCATTTGAGGTATCTGAGAGAATTGGACCAGTGGCATATAAGTTGAAACTGCCACAAGAGCTGAGTGCTTTTCATGATACATTCCACACGTCAAATCTTAGTAAGTGCTTAACCGATGAAACTCTGGTCATACCATGGGGAGATGTGCAAATTAATGATCATCTGCGTTTCGTTGAAAAACCAATAGAAATCTTGGATAGAGAGGTCAAACAATTGAGGCATAGCAAAATCCCAATTGTAAAAGTTCATTGGACTTCAAGACATGGACCGGAGTACACGTGGGAAAGAGAAGATATTATGAAAAGAAAGTATCCCCACTAGTTCTCAACCGAGTCATGATCGGGATTTTGACGAATAAATTTCGGGATGAAATTTTTCTAGCATAGGGAGACTGTGACATTTTGTCATTTCTGAGCTTCAGGTTAGCACCTTAGTAGAGGTCCTATATTCAGATTTATATTTTACTAGGATCTAGTCATGACGATTAGAATTCATCTGGCTTAGTTCCCAAAGTTTAGTTCGGAAGATCATGCCTCAACGGGTGACTGATAAAGTTAATTTATGTAATGTCAAATATTTTTGAAATGCTCCAAATAAAATAAAGTTGATATTATAARCTTTTAAATTAAAATACAAAAGTCCCATTTGAATGTCCAAATAATTTTATAAAAAGGTGGAGTTTTGAATTAATAGGGTCATTTTTATTCATGTTTGGTAAATTATATTATTGGTTATAAATTTAAGTGGGTTGTTTTTGTCTAAGAGAAAAATAGAAAGTTTTTATTGGGTTTGGACCTTTAGAGGCCAGCCCATTTCCTTCTTTAAAATCCACATATAAATACCCCACATCCTTTGAAAACTCTCATTTCCAATTATCTTCAGTTTAAACTTTTCATCTCTCTAATCTCTCTCTTAAACCAACCACCCTCCAGCCGATTCCTTCATCAAGCAAGTCTTTAGGAATTCTGTCGATCTTGAAGAACATTCAAGAATATAAGAAAAAGGTATGATACAAGTTATCTTACTTTTGTAAAATAACAAAAGTTTTCATCTTCCTACTCCTACTTCTTGATCTTGTAGTTAAATTTCTGGAGAGTTAAAGAAGGGAGATTATACATCAAAGACATGAAAATGTCTTCAAAAAGGATGATAATCTATGATCCATGTTCTTTGATCTTTAAGAAAGTAGGAGAAAACCCATTGCATGTAGAATTTAATCATGTAAAGTTATATTTCGAAATATGGCAGAGTCTTGCATGCATCTTAAATAGGTCCTATCTTCCTCAAAACTCAATCGAATAAGGAAATACTTTTTCTGGAGGTTAACCTTATCTGCTAGCTTGAAAATGGAGTTAAAATCCTTGGAAAATGATGAGTTTAGATCCCCAAATGGCTGTCACTCGAAGAGTGTGCAATCTGTTTTGGGGGCTGTGTAACTCAAGCTTGTAGGGTAATAATGAGTGACTTAAACCCACTTAAATTTCTTGATATTTGGAAAATGTCGGCTTAGCTTATTATTTCGGATGATGTAAAAAGTTGGACATAAAATGACTTTTGGAAGGTTCCCATTTATAGTGATTTGTGAAACCCAAAAATACTTGGAACATAATTTATAATCTGTCCAAAAATCAGCTTTTGAGAAGGGATTTTGATTTCTTTTAATATATAGAATTTTTGGGCTATTTTTAGAATAAATAATAAAATATATCAACTTTAATTTATAAAAACCCGATGGCATTACATAAGGTACAATTTGACTTTATCTTTGTCGAGAACCCATAGGTGATCTAATTTTTGGATGTTGGTCTGTCTAGGAAGGTTAGGGCAGACGTTTAACGCTTCAAACGTCACCAAGTTCTTGGATATTCAGCCTCAAACAAGTGAGTTTTCACAGCCCCACTTTTTAATGCTTTATGTTTATTTAAATGGGGGAAAAGCATGAGATTGAGCAAACTATACTGTTTATTTATTTAACCATTGGACTAAAGAACTGTTTAGTCAAACTTTGTTTGAAACCATTGGACTAAAGAACTGTTTAGTCAAGTTTGTTAAGTCATGAAATATTGACTGTTTTTGCACTATGATATAAATGCTAAATTGATGTGTTTGGGAGTATGTTTCCAAATAAAGTCTCCATACGTAAATGCTACTTGTTAACTCGGGCACGTCCCCGGGCCGTGGTATTGTGGATAGCCGCTATTGTGTTGACAATCCCACCTAGAAAGGGGTGCACATTACCTATGTATTTCTTAGTCTAATCATGTAGAATTTGGACCACCGCTGAATTAGTACTACTACGAATTGTGGAACCTAAGTGAGTGTACAGGCTACTTATGGTCGTTTGTAAAATAATGGGGCACATTGGTCAGGAAAGGCTCAGTAGTGTCTTAAGTTTAAACGTCGTGGTAGATTTACATTTATTAAGTGTAAAAAGTTTATGTATAAGTTTGCTAGTAAATGATTTATGCATGGTAATGTTCTGTGCATATGAAAACCCGTGAGCTCACCAACTATTTGTAGTTGACTTGTTTTTTTGTTCCATGCTTTTCAGGAAATAAGTAAGAAATGAAGTTTTTGGGAGCATACCCGTGGCAAGACCGATTAAGTTTGCATTTGAAGTTTTTGTAAAAGAAGTATTTTAACCCAATTTGGTTATGGGTGTTAAACTCGTTTTATTTTTGAAAAACTTGAATGGTGTTATTTATTAACTGCTATTGTGACTCGCTTACCTGTTACATCTAGTGTTTCCGCTTTAGCGGGGTGTGACATAAAAACCCATGTTGTATAGTTTTTAGTCACAAAAGCTGCAATTTTGTATAATCTTTTAAAAGAATTTTGCAATTAAGATGGGTTTTGTGAATGAAAGATATTTTGTCATGGAACCAGAGGTGTTTTGGTTGACCATGACACATTGAGTGGGGAACCAGAGGGGCTCTGGTTGAACATCAATGCAGGAATTCATCGATGAAATGTTGGATTGCATGATTGATAGGCCTTGGTTGACTAACCAGAGGCCCTAGAAAAGCATTGACACTCTATTTTGTAGAAACAGAGGAGTTCTGGTTTAATTCAAATTTAGCATTTATGTGGCTAGAGGCTCTGGATAGTAGAACCAGAGGCTCTGGATAAAAATGGCATATGGTTTGAAGATGAAATAGATGTTCCCTCTTGAATGATGCATGAAGAATGGTTTTGAGGTTTGCAAAAACTCCCCCTCAAACAAATAATAACGAAGAATTTGGGGACCAGAGGCTCTGGTCTATACAACCAGAGGCTCTGGTTATGAAGAATGTTGAAATTAAGATATGCAATGTGGCTAAATATGCAAGTGAAGAGGTATATGGATGAGTCTTTGAGACCAGAGGGGCTCTGGTTCTAAAGACAATGAATCCAGAGGATCTGGTCTTTAGGACCAGTGGCTCTGGTTGCAAAGACAAGAAAAAAGATGTATGAGAGAATGGCTAAGGGTATGGGAAAGAGTATAGAGGTTGAGCCTTTGAGACCAGACATGTAGCAAACATAATTTCTGGTCTACTAGCAGTTAGATACAGGAGTGATCCAATCATTCCTCAGTAGGTTGTTACATCCACAGGTTTGCCTGATGGATCAGAAAATAACTTAGCGCCTGTAGCCATAGGTGTTCTCATCGATGATGAATTTGAGAGAGAGTATATCTTCAGAAGATCAGTCACATACTTGGACTGATTGATGAAAATCCCTTCTGAAGTTTGTTTTATTTGAAGACCGATGAAGAAACTAAGTTTTCCCATCAAGCTCATCTCAAATTTGCTTTTCATCAACTCTAAGAATTTTTCGCAATGTTTTGCATTTGTAGAACCAAATATGATGTCATCCACATATATTTGAACAAGTAAGATATCGCTTTTGTGATTTTTGAGAAAGAGGGTTATATCGATTGTACCTTTTTCGAATCCATTATTGATGAGAAAGGTAGATAGTGTTTCATACCAGGCCCTGGGTGCTTGCTTCAGCCTATAGATGGCTTTATCCAAAAAATAGACGTAGTCCAGATGTTTTGGATCTTCGAACCCAGGAGGCTGATGCACGTAGACTTCTTCTTGAAGTTTGTCGTTGAGGAAGGCTGACTAAACATCCATCTGATAGACCTTAAAGCCTTTGTGAACTGCATAGGCGAGGAACATTCTGATGGCTTCAAGTCTTGCAATGGGAGCGAATGTCTCATCATAATCAATCCCTTTTTCCTGGCGGTAGCCTTTGGCAACAAGCCTGGCTTTGTTCCTTATTACGATGCCATCTTTGTTCTTCTTGTTTCGGAAGACCCATTTGGTTCCTATGGTCGTCTTCCCTTTCGGTAGAGGCATAAGGGACCATACTTTGTTTCTTTCAAACTGGAGTAATTCTTCTTGCATCACGTCTATCCAGTTTGGGTCTTGTAGGGCTTCTAAAATCTTCTTTGTTTCTATCATGCTCAGAGAGTTGGCGAAGAGACATTCATTTGAAGTGGCAGATCTCGTCTTGACACCAGAGGTTGGATCACCAATGATTTGGTGGTGTGGGTGATCTTTTGTCCACTTGGTGCTTGATTGGGGTTCTGGAGCAACAGGATGCAGTTCTTCATCGACCGATGGAACTGCTTGCTCCCCCTCGAGGAGATCATCTCCAGAGTTAGACTCTGGATCTTGATCGTGATCTGGAGACACAGAAGAAGATGGTGAAGTAACATGAGTTTCAGTAAGTGATGTACCTTTAGCATTAGAGACTTCATGGTCTTCATCTGTTCTAGAGATAGATTTTGCATTTGGCTCTTGTCTACAGATTACTTCTTCATCGAAGATGTCTTCAAATAATTGAGCTAACTCTGATTCATTGGGTTTGCCAAGTGATGAAACAGATGCTTTTCTTTGAAGTCTGAGTTTTGAACTGTTGTGTCTAGAAGTCATAGGTGTGGTATCATCAAATGAGACAATGATGCTTTCAATGACGATGCTTGTCCTTTTGATGTAGACTCTGTAGGCTTTGGCGGTTTGAGAATAGCCCAAAAAAATTACTTCATCAGCTTTCTTGTCAAATTTGCCAAGATATTTTCTATCGTTGAGTACAAAGCATTTGCACCCAAAGACATGAAAATATTTCATGTTTGGTCTTCTTTGGTTGATGAGCTCATAAGGTGTCTTTTGGTTTCTCTTATTAATGATTGATCGATTCTGGGTGAAGCATGCAGTGGAAATGGCTTTAGCCCAGAATGTGATGGGTAACTCCGATGAAGCAAGCATGGTCCTTGCTGCTTCCACTA
>NW_020201462.1:17685-18939 GCF_001531365.2 Cynara cardunculus var. scolymus
TTTGGAAAAATGACCGAGTTTTCCGCACCTGAAGCATCGGAGGTCATTTTTCCTTCCATCCTTGTCCTCTTTCCTCTCGTCTATTCTGTCTTATCTTCTTTCTTCCCTCTCTTCTCTTCCATCTCTTCTATCTTCCCTCTGATGAAATTTGGATGGCTTCCCTTCATAGGATGACTGGTATCTTTCCCTCTTGAACTCTTTTCGTTCATAGGGTTTCTTGATGAACTTTTCTAGAACTGCTTTGTAATCAAGGCCAAAGATTTGGCAAAATCTTTAATTTAATCATCTGATTCAGAAGTTTCTTCTTCAGATTCTGATTATACCACCAATGCTTTCTTGCCTTTCTTCTTGTGTTCTCTGGTAAGGGTCCTTGATATTTCCTTTTCATCGGCAGCAAGAACGAGAGGTCCACCGATGGATACCTTCTTCTTCATTATGTCGTTCTCTTGTGCTGTAAGCGTTCCATACAGATCATGAAGTGACCAGCCGTCTAGGTCCTAGTTTGCTTGAAGGGACATAGACAGCTGAGTCCATTCATCGCCAAGACTTTTTAGAAATAAAACATTGTTTTCTTCCTTAGTTATGGAGATATCGTTTCGACGACATTGATTGATCAATGTGTTGAAACGATCGTATGTCTTCTGTATCGGTTCATCAGGAAGGGCCTTGAAATTTGTGTATTCGTTGAGACATTGTGCTTTACGATTTTTCTTCGTTATTGCTCCTCCTTCCAGTTGGCTTGCCAGTTCATCCCATAGTTCCTTGGTTGTGGAACATGCATCGAGGGATTGGAAGATTTCATTGGGTATGACAATGATTATCAATTGTTTGGCCTTCTTGTCTGTCTCTACCCTTTCTATGTCGTCTTCATCCCAATTCTTCTCATCCTTGGGCATATAGTAGGCAGGAATTTCAGCTGTGGTGTTTGTTCCTTGAACTCTTGGGACAAGAGTTTGTGGAATGTAAGGACCCTCCATTACAGATCGCAGGAGGTTCCTGTCCATTCCTTCCAAGAAATTCACCATTCTGATCTTCCATTGTGGATATTCTTCTCGTTGAAGAGTTGGAGGCTTGGTGAGGGAGCCAACACTAAATACAAAATTCCAGTTGGCCATTGAGAGTTTTTGAAGAGAAAAAATTTACGATTTGAAGAGTGAAATAAAATTGAGAGATTTTTAGATGATCGTTTTGATTGGAAAATCAATCAATTAGCTTTGATACCAATTGTTGATCCCAGATCTCTCAATAACACTA
>NW_020201462.1:19419-45694 GCF_001531365.2 Cynara cardunculus var. scolymus
TGTCTTCCATGGTATGATGAATCATCCTTATCTTTAAATCTTCATCGTATGCCTCTGGATGAATTGATGAATAATTCTTTAAGTGTTGTTGACCAGAGGGGCGATGAAGATGCTCTTTCCATCGCATACCTGGTTATCCATCGGCCCTCTAGTTGTTCACCAGACTTAGCCAATTCTGCCTCGATGTCTTCATCGGTCTTCTGGTTCTTCATCACTTATTGTTTTTCATTAGTTTTTCACTTTATGAATTATGGGGTTTAACAAATAGGATCTCTACAGTTCAAGATTTTGAATTAAAGAATTAATATCCAATAAAATTTCAAAAATCACACACAAAATTCTTTTGCATTCAAAAATCCACATTTTGCAAATTTCACAAACTTCCAAGCTTATCTGGATTGAGAATTAGGAAAAGTCTATCCGGATTGAGAGTCTGGACAACAAAGAATACGGACAAGTCTATCCGGACTTAGTCTCCGGACAGTTGAGAAACTTAGCAAAAATTCAAATAAAGATTCAATTACGGTCAACACACAAATTGGTCAACACTTGAATACAGTCAAAGCTTGATACGGTCATAGCACAATCTGATCAATGAATAAACCGGTCAACACAATTATCAAATCGGTCAAAATGCAATCCGGTCAACAACTCAATACGGACAACAAAGTCAACAAATCGATCAAAATGCAATATCGTCAACAAAGTTAACAAAATAATCAAAACTTAATTCAGATAACAAGTAATTCGATTAACAAACAATATACGGATAGCAATCAAACACTTAAACAAAATCACTATCAAATCCGGACAATGAAGTAACCGGATATCACAAAATCCGGACAAAGAGTTGAACGATAACAACTAATACGCAAAAAGAATTGAACGAATTAACACTTAAATCAAAATCAAGATTCACAAATCCGGACAATGCTATATACGGATTATGACTAATACGATCACAACTTCAATCGGATTCATTCAAAGAAAAACACCAATTTTCTCAAATATTCAACGAAAAATGGATCAAAACACAAAAATTTATGAGTTTTGAACACGAACATAAACTTTTTCAAAACCCAAAAATTCTTCAAAACTTTCAAAATAGTGATCAGATCCAGAAAATATATGAACAACAATGAATCAGATCATCAAATTGCACTTTATTATCCAAGTTTTAACAATCAAATCGCAAAAATGAATGACATTTGAGATGAATTATGATGAAAATATTGATAAACTCATGAACAGATTATGAACAGTCCGATGAATATGATAAAAGATCCTAAAATTGTGCAGAAATTCCTCGAAATTCAGGAAAATTTTTAATCAAATCTCTGCAGATCGGCTCTGATACCAATTGATTGTACCAAAATATCACCAAATCAGATAAATCTTGTATAGAAATAGATGAACAAGTAGAGAGAATTTTAACCCCAATGATTTTGTATTGAATTCTTCAAAGATTACAATAAGGCTCTCACTAATGACAATTATCTCTGAACAATGATTATTATTTAAACTAATTACAAGAAGCAACCTATTTATACTACGGAAGCAATAAGGCTAAACTATTACAAAATAGGAGAAACTTGCTTGAATAATACATTAAAGTACACCATTAAACCCAACAATCCAAATACATATTTAACAATCAAACTTGTTCATCCAAAATGCATATTTAATCAACAAACATGTTAATCCAAAATACATATTTAACCACCAAACTTGTTAATCCAAAATACATATCTAACTACCAAATTGTTCTTCCAAAACCACACATTTACCCACCAAAATTTTCATTTATTCAAAATCCAATTCACATAAGCTTCCCTGTTTGCTTCTTGCAAGTCCCAAAACATGTCCACCTTTTCAAGATCGTCTCTTATCAATGAAATTACTTTAAACTTTTCTGGTTGGGCCAATATCCACATTTTTTATATCTCATAAGTGATAATCGAACGTTTTTTATCAAGTTCTTCTTCTCGTTCAATACCCTTGTTAAGTTTGTTCGCCATTTTCTCCAAAGTTGCTCCAAGTTTAGTAATAACATTACTAAATTCGTCAGCCATGGGATCTACTCGACGTTTTGTCTACTTACCACGCACACTTGAAGTTTTTCATATTGCATATTTGCATTGCCACCTTGAACATTGATAGCTGCCATCACGTCATCGGACTCGTCATTCATGTGTTGTGTTTTATCTTCTATACTCACCTCCTCTTCTGCCTCAACAAAATCTCTTACACTATTTCCTTGAGCATGATCTTTTCTGTTGATCCCAGATATCTCAATAACACTAATAATCAAGTTAACAATAACCAAATTATAGTGTTTAGATGAATAAAATGATGAACACTCAAGAACAATGTATGAACATTCAAAGAATAATCTTGAGTGCCAAAGATTTCACTTTATTCAATAATTATGTAAAAACGTAAAGCGTAAAAAATTACAATAGGCCTAACCACCTATTTATACTAGTAAGCTAATAAGAAGATAACTATCTAGTGAGACTATTTAGCTAATCTTTTACTAACAGATAAAGCTTATTCATAATAAGGATAAACATTAGAACAAGATAAGCTCTATAGAATCCAACTATTGAATGGTTATCTCCAGCTGCCTTCCATGAGATATGAGTTCAACCTTATTTTCATATCTTCATTGCTTGCCTCTGGTTGAACTGGTGAAGGAAACTCCAAGTGTTAGTATCCATAGGGGTTATGGAGATGCACTTTCCATCGCATCTCTGGTCAGTTCATCGACCCTCTGGTTGTTGTTCAGACTTGGTCATTTTTTCTTGAAGTCTTCCATCGGCCTTCTGGTTCTTCATCASTTGTTTGTCTTCATTACTTCATGCATAATACTTATGGGGTCTAACAATCTCCCCCTAAGTAATGAAAGAGCAAACATCATCTATTGTAAGAACATTCAAAGTGTAAATGAAGAACAGAGGCTATTCTAAAGAAAAGCATCTTTTGCCAAATTTTTCTTTGGAACAAATGATGAATTCTTACATTGGTGAAATGGAAATTACAAAAAAATAAGACTACATTTAGGGTCTCCCTGTGATATTTCCCAAAAACGCATATGTAGTCCTCTGTAATCGATGACTGTGGATATTTCGTGTATCAGTCTCTGTCCATCGTCTGTTGGCACGTGAGATCTGCCCAATCTGCTCTCCGATGGCTTTCTGAAACCATTTAAGTGTTTCATTTGAATACTTAAAGGCCTCAGTCAACCTAAAGAATTTCTTTGCTCCAAACTCATTTTTGTATACCAAACCCAGTTCTGGTTGAGAAAGGACAGAGGCAGATCTCTTCTCCTGCAGGCCAGGGAAGTCTTCATCAGGTGGAGTGCAGGATAGTCTATTGATGCCAAGCTGAAGAGCAATCTCGAAATCACTCTTAGCTTGATGATTCACCAAGGTTTTCATTGTCTACACGATTGCTCTGTTCGCCATCCCAAATCGTATGCCATGATCCTGTCGTTGAGTCATGTATACGTACAGCTCGATCAAGTCATTGGGATTGATATTGATCAAGTCATTGTCACTAAAGATGCTGACCTGACAATGGGCTCGCTCCACTATGTACTCGATGTACTTGATATCTCGGTTGGCGAAGGTACTCATTTTGATGTCCATGACCAACCTTATTCCATCGTTTGAGAAAATAGCCCTTGGTGGTTGGGTTGTCTGTCTCACAAACCTATGGTGTAGGAAGTTCATGCATTCTGGTGAAAGGATAGGAGGATTGAGTGTCAGCCCTTCATCATGATCATGATACAGGCATTGATGGATATTCTCCATCATGACTGGCTCCCTCGATGGCACCTATGGACGTCTCTTGAGCGACTCCATGTTTGCTATTATTTTATCAACTACCCCTTGAGGAGGGTGCCTTGAAGATGAAGGAACATCCGCTTGCACCTGGGTTTGTTGGGTTGTGGGTTGTGTTTGGTTTAATGGTTGAGAGAAGGTAGGTGATGGAAGAATTTGGGTTTGCTCTGATTCATTGGGCTCAAATAGGGTGAATTGTGGTTTAGGAGGTTGTATTTGGGTGGTTTCTGGTTCATCGGGTTGAGTTGGTGTTCGTTGTGGTGATGAAGGTTGGGTGATTGTGGGTTGAGGTTGTATGGGTAGAGTGGTGAAGGGTTGTGAGGTGCGTGATGTTGGTGAGGGGGTTAATGGTAAGTTTGGAGTTGGTGATGGGGTGAAGGGTAGGTTGGTTGCTGGTGTGGATGGTTCTTCATCGGTCGATGAGCTCAACTCGATGGGTTCTTGGGATGTGGTGATGGGAACATGTACATTCTATACATCTTCAGAGGGCTGAGCCTCTGGTTCCCTCGCTTGGGTGCCTTCAGTTGTGGGTGGTGATTGTTCTTGTGTTTGGGGTGGTGGTGATGGTGCAGCGAATTCCATGTGTTGAGCAGCCGCGACCTGGTTCTCCCCTCGTGAGGTCCAAGACCTTGATCATCGGGATTTGGATCCTCATGTTGTGGCCTTTTGTGCGGGCGGTTGCTGGAGCATGAAGCTCTGTTCCTTTTCTTCTTTTTCTCCTTCCTGAAGAATGCAAGATACGCCTTCAGGACTTGTTGTCTTCGGCTCTCCTCCATTGAGTGAAGGAGAGAGTTGGTGTGTGCTTGTTGATCGGCAAGGCTTTGGGATAGAGCCTTGGTTGGTTGTGCAACACGATGAATGAATTTTGCACTTATCTCATTGAAGGATGAGATAAGTGCCTTCGACAGGTCCCTTAGGTCGGCCCTGGTGGCAAACTCCATAGTGGATGTTGATGCAGGAGAGGGCATGGTATTCCTCACCTCTGCAGTGAAGGAGGAGAAGGCTTTATCGAAGGATGGGCCTGTAGAGGGGGTTGAGGAGGAGGAGGTTGGGGTATGTTGGCTAGTATGGTGGATGGGAGGGAGGAGAGGGTGTTTTGGATGGTGGTCATTTGGGTAGAAAGAGAGGCTAAGGTTTCATTGATGGATGAAATTGGGGGTGGGGTCGGTTGTGGGATTTGAGATGTGATATTGGCTGGGCCGGTGTTTATGGTTTGGGAGATGGTGTTTAGTTGGGTAGTGATTAAGGCTAAAGTCTCATCGGTCGTAGTTGCCTGGGCCGTGAGGGTGGCGATGGAGTGAATGAGGAGTTGGTTTCTTTAGGTGGCAAGGGAAGAAGAGGTGTTGTGGTGTTGGATGACTGCCTATTGTAGCATTTGGAGACGGGTTGTCTTGTCTTGGGTTTGTGTTTCAAGGGTTGCGAGGGACTGTCGAAGGGGGGGTATGGTCAATGGATGGAGGGTTGTCGATAATCCCTTGTGTGATGAGTTTTAGGTCTTTCAAGGACCGCTGGATTGAGTCTACAAAGGCTTGGAACTCAGCCTTTGTGACCAGATCACCCACATGGGTAACCCCTGCAGCAACGGATGCTACAGGTTGAGCCTCAGCTCCAGAGGCGCCTTCATGGCCTTGTGAAAATGTGGGCCGTGAAGGACTTCCGTCATGTCCTTGATAGCCCTCTAGTGAGGAGCAATCTCATGATTGTGCTACAACTTCTTCTTCTTCTTCTTCGGCTTCAGAGGCTGGGTAAGAGAAGTAGTTGTGTTTCGCCTTCGCTAGATCAAGTATCGAAGGGGCATGTTGTGCACGAACATGAGATCGCTCTGAACGATCTTGTGGATCAGCAACGCCAGAAGCAACACATGCTTCTGGGTGTGTGAAGGGTAGCGGCAAGCCATGAGGTGAAGTGGCTCTTATTTCTTCATCGCCCCTCTGTTGGGAGGGGGCGACGCATGGTGGGGTTCCTCGGCTGTATCATCTCCTGAGGCCCGAAGAATGGCCTCTGGATGGCTGGCTGGTTGTGGGATTGGACTAGGTCGTCCTTGTTCAATACCCCTTCGGCCTTGATCGCCAGGGGTAGTGGTGGTGGTTGCCCTTTGTGTAGTGGGGTTGGATATTGTATGTGAAGGGCCAGGGGATGCACGAGGAGAGTCATCATCATCATCCTCATCATCCAATGAAGACGACTCCTGTGCTCCCTCATTGGTGTCTGGGGACGACTCTAAGTGCTCTAGGATAGCTGCCCTTGGTTCTTGGGACAACAGAGAGCGTTCATTGGTCTGCCTTATCTCAGACGTCTCTGGTATGACGCTGAGCATCGCGCGAGAGACTGTCATCTCGGTGGTGTATCCATCTTTGGAGATTGTTGGGCGATGACCATGCATTATGAAATATGGGGTTAATGGTTCATCGGTCGGTAGTTCTTGTCTCCTCATCGCATCTTTTATGAAGAGAGCGAGGAATCGTGGGAAGAGCACGGACGATAGTGGCTTTCCTGCGGCCTTAAGCTTGCACTTCTTGATTACCGCTGCATGGATTTTGTTGTAGATAAGGACAGCGTAGTCCAGCGGTAGATTGAAGAAGAGGTCGTACATCATAGTCATTATGTTGATGTTGCCCTGATCCATCTATCCTAGTTTGCAGGTCAGGGCTCTATTCAATATGGAAAAGAACATATTCCACATTGGGGGGAGGAATTGCCTTTTAAAATTAGAGGCATTGCATAGGTCACGATTGTAACCTAGCATGCGGATGAAGCAGAGGATATCGGAGCTCCTGGGTAGTTCGGCGTAGTGGTCAATGCCATGTTCTTGGCTTATGGGAATGCAAAGGACTCTAGAGACCTTTGCCCGGGAGATTTTGACGGAACAGATCATGTCCTTTGGAGCGTCAATATCCCCCATGATTCCACGGTTGTCGGGGATATACTCGTAAGTCTGCCAGTACTGTTGGACGTATTTAAACGGTACGCCATTGTCGATTAATGTCAACGCCGGTTGTAGTACACAGTTCTAGAAGAACTCTATCATAATGGCAAAATTTTCTTCAAATAGGTTGGTTTGAAGATCGATCGTGCGGTTGTTTGGTTTTAAGGGAAGGAACACCAGTGTACGGCTATCGGCGCCGGTTGATTGCACATGGCTGTCATTGTTGTTTGATTCGTGAGAGGCTGAAGATGCCATTGCTAGTTGAGGTTGCAGGTTTTGAGATTTTCAGTTCGTCCGTAGGTAGTTGCAGGTTTTGGAAGCGTAAAGAGGACGTGGTGTGAGGAAGATGGGTATTTATAGGTGGAGGAAGGGAACATGCAAAAAAGAATAATATTTAAATGGTAATCATGATAGTGGAAGACGTTTGGCAAAAAGGTGATTTGGTGGGGATCGTGGGCCGTCTTGATGGTTCTGTGCCATTAATGTTGGAGGACACGTGTTGTCATGGAGAGGGTGAATGGGTAATGTGAAGAGGTTTATGGGGAACAGCCTGTTAATATGGCAGGCTTTTGTGTAAGGTGACGTTTGAATTATTTGGAGTAATTAAAAGTTTATTCCAAATAATATCTCTTGAAATATCACGCCAAAAACAATTTAAAATTCCATCTAATTGTAAGATTAATATTAATTACGAAGTTTTGGTCTTCTAAAAACCCATGAAGTATAGTTTTTAGTCACAAAAGCTGCAATTTTGTATAATCTTTAAATAGTTTGCAATTAAGATGGGTTTTTGGATGAAAAAATGGTTTGTCATGGAACCAGAGGAGCTCTGGCTGGTCATGACTCACTGGATGGGGAACCAGGGGTCTCTGGTTAAACATACCATTTAGGGATGAGGAACCAGAGGTCTCTAGTTGCGCATGATGAATAAGTTCATCGATGAATTGTTGGGTTGTATATATAATGAGCCTTGGATAGACAACCCAGAGCCTCTGGTTAAACATGGACCATGATGTAGGACCAGAGGGGCTCTGGTTACATACGTATGTTTTATTCATCATATATCTAGAATTTTGGTGTCTAGAGGCTCTTGATAATAGAACCAGAGGCTCTGGGATGGAAAATGCAAATTTATGCAATGGAAAGTTCTTTATGATGAATGAAAAGCTCCCCCCTAGAATGATTCATGGGGAGGAGATTGAGTGTAAAACTCCCCCCTTAAACCAATAAGAGGTAGGTTCATTTTGATGACCAGAGGCTCTGGTTGTGAATGATTATGAAAGGATGGTATGAAAGGTGGCTAATTGTGAGAGTGGACATGATAGAATGGCGAAGTATATGCAAAATGGTATGAGAAGATGAGGCCTTTGAGACCAGAGGGCTCTGGTTGCAAAGGCGATGCAAAGAAATATGGGGAAAAAATGGTTAACTGCATGTATGTGGGTGATGAATGGATGTGCCTTTGAGACCTGAGGGCTCTAGTGTCAAAGACTTTGAATCCAGAGGCTCTGGTTGTGAAAAGAGTACTTAGTGAAAAATTTCACAAAGTATTGGCTTTGGACCAGAGGTCTCTGGTGCCAAAGGATGATGGATAATTATGTAAATACATGCATGAATGATCAAGGAAGTCCAAGTTTGAGACCGAAGTGGTTCTGGTCTCAAAGAATTGGAATCCAGAAGCTTTGGTCTATAGAACCAGAGGCTGTGGTTTGGAGGGGAATACTTGGTGAAAAATACCAAGTATTTGCTTTGGACCAGAGGTCTCTGGTTCCAAAGGCGATGAAAAGTTTTGTCAAAAATTAATCTAAGTGATTCTAAATGGCTAGAGTACTTGATGTTTATGGCTATCATAATATTTATCACTTATAGCCATAACCATGAGATATTGAGGATCTCTGGTTTCAGACTAATGATTGCCTCTAAGTGGTGAGACTCAGCATACCCATCTTGCTGACTAGGAACAAAAATATTTTCTCATCAAGGGCTTTTGTGAAAATGTCAGCAAGTTGAATCTCAGTAGAAACAAAGTACACTCTATATTACCTTTTTCAACATTGTCTTTCAGAAAGTGGTACCTTACATCGATGTACTTGGTCTTGGAATGCTGCACAGGATTTGCAGAGATAGCTATTGCACTCTTGGAGTCACAGAGGATTGGTATATTTTCATATTGAAATCCATAGTCCTTAAGTTAAGTCTTCATCCAGAGAACTTGTGAACAACAACTAGCAGTAGCAACATATTCTGCTTCTGTTGTAAAGGTTGAGACGCAATTCTGTTTTCTGGATGTCCAACTTACCAGCTTGTCCACCAAGAGTTGACAGCTTCCAGACGTACTCTTTATATCAAGCTTGCACCCTGCATGATCTGCATCTGTATAGGCTATTAGATCAAAGCCAGTGGTCTTATGATACCAGAGACCCAATGAAGGGGTTCCCTTAAGGTATCTAAAGATCCTCTTGACTGTAGAGAGATGAGATTCTTTCGGATTGATTGATACCTTGAACAAAGACATGTAGCAAACATGATATCTAGTCTACTTGCAGTCAGATACAGGAGTGATCCAATCATGCCTCTGTAGGTTGTGACATCCACATATTTGCCTGATGGATCAGCAAATAATTTGGCTCTTGTAGCCCTAGGAGTTCTCATCGATGATGAATTTGAGAGAGAGTATTTCTTCAAAAGGTTAGTCACATACTTTGTGTGTCCCACTTCAGTGATCAATCTTCATAAAACCTTCATAACCATGGCAGATCTGAGATTTTAGCTCAAGAACATTAAGATGAACTTGTAAGAACATAGAGAGAGAGATGAGAGGAAAAGTCAATTCTTCAAATTTGATCAAACCTCTTATTACGTATCAGATTTACAAATGAGCTCCCTTCTCTTACAATTACAAAGACATTACCCTATTTATAGGGTCAAACCTCTAAACACAAGTCAAAGTCAAACCTTCCTAAGAAAAGTCAAACACGATGACTTTTACAATTATAGACAATATTTAACTTTCAAGACGAATACAATTTTATACTGAATTTCAGTCCTAACATACTTGGACTGATTGATGAAAATCCCTTCTGAAGTTTGTTTTCTTTGAAGACCAAGGAAAAAACTAAGTTCTCCCATCATGCTCATCTCAAATTTGCTTTTCATCAGCTATAAGAATTTTTCGCAATGTTTTGCATTTGTGAGCAAAATATGATGTCGTCCATATATATATGTACTAGTAGTATGTCACCTTTATGCTTTTTGAGAAAGAGGGTTGTATCGATTGTACCTTTTCCGAAGCCATTGTTGATGAAAAAGGTGGATAGAGTTTCATACCAGGGCCTGGGTGCTTGTTTTAGCCCATAGAGGGCTTTGTCTATTTTCTAGACATACTCTGGATGTTTTGGATTTTCAAACCCAGGGGGCTGCTGCACGTAAACTTCTTCTTGGAGTTTGCTATTGAGGAAGGCAGACTTAACATCCATCTGATAGACCTTAAGCCTTTGTGAGTTGTATAGGCTAGGAATATCCTGATGGCTTCAAGTCTTGCAACGGGAGAAAATGTCTCATCGTAGTCAATCCCTTCTTCCTGGCAGTAGCCCTTGGCAACAAGCCTGACCTTGTTCCTTATTACTATGCCATCTTCGTCCTTCTTGTTTCGGTAGAGGCATAAGGGACCATACCTTGTTTCTCTCAAACTGGAGTAGTTCTTCTTGCATTGCGTCTATCCAGTTTGGATCTTGTAGGGCTTTAGAAAATTTATTTGGTTCTATAATGCCAAAAAAGTTGGCGAAGAGGCATTCATTGGCTGTTGTTGATCTTGTGTCTACACCAGATGTTGGATCACCAATGATTTGGTGATGTGGGTGGTCTTTCATCCACTTGGTGCTTGAGGTGGGTTCTAGAGCAACAGGATGCAGTTCTTCATTAACTGATGGAACTGATTGCTCCCCCTCGAAGAGATCATCTCCAGAGTTAGACTCTGGTTCTTATTCTTGATCTGACGACACAGAAGAAGTAGAAGGTGAAGTAACATGATTTTCAGTAAGAGTTGTACTTTTAGCATTGGAGACTTCATGTTCTTCATCAATTTTGGAAGTGGATTTTGCAGTGGGTGCATGTCCAGAGATTACTTCTTCTTCGAAGATGTCTTSAAATAATTGAGCTAACTCTGATTCATTGGGTTTGCCAAGTGATGAATCAGATGCTCTTCCTTGAAGTCCTAGTCCTGAACTGTTGTGTCCGGAAGTCATTGATATGGAGTCATCAAAGGATACATTGATGCTTTCTATGACAATTTTTGTCCTTTTGATGTAGACTCTGTAGGCTTTTGTGGTTTGAGAGTATCCCAGAAAGATCCCTTCATGGGCTTTCTTGTCGAACTTGCAAAGGTATTCCCTATCATTGAGTACAAAGCATTTATACCCAAAGACAAGAAAATACGTAACATTTGGTCTTCTCTGATTGATTAGCTCATAGTGTGTCTTCTGGTGTCTGTTGTTGATGATGGATCGATTTTGGGTGAAGTATGCAGTTGAAATTGCTTCAGCCTAGAAGGTGATGAGCAACTCCGATGAAGCAAGCATCATCCTTACTGCTTCCACAAGGGTTATGTTCCTTCGTTTTACCACTCCATCCTGTTGTGGGATTCTGGCTGCTGAAAAGTTTTGTGTGATGCCTTCATTGATGAGGTATTCATCGATTCTGGCATTTTTAAATCCAGTTCCATTGTCGCTTCTAACTTTAATGAGTTTTCATTGTAGAAGGACTTGGAGCCTTTTCATCACCCCAATGAGTAGGTCAGGAACATCTGATTTGTTCTTCACAAACTCAACCCAGGTGTATTTGGAGTATTCATCAACTAGTACAAGTATGTACTTCTTTCCTGAGAGGCTCTGTGTAGATATGGGCCCACAGAGATCAATATGGATCATATCCAAGGGCTTGGTGCAAGAGGTTTGCTCTGATACCAATTGTTGATCCTAGATCTCTCAATAACCCTAATAATAAAGTTAAGAATAACCAAATTATAGTGTTTAGATGAATAAAATAATGAACACCCAAGAACAATGTATGAACTTTGAAAGAATAATCTTGAGTGCCAAAGATTTCACTTTATTCAATAATTATGTAAAAACATAAAGTGTCAAAAATTACAATAGGCCTAACCACCTATTAATACTAGTAAGCTAATAAGAAGATAACTATCTAGTGAGACTATTTAGCTAATCTTCTACTAATAGATAAAGCTTATCTATAATAAGGATAAACATTAAAAGAAGATAAACTTTGTAGAATCTAGCTGTTGAATGGTCTTATCCAGCTGTCTTCCATGGGATATGAGTTCAACCTTATCTTCATAGGTTCATTGCTTGCCTCTGGTTGAACTGGTGAAGGAAACTCCAAGTGTTATTATCCAGAGGAGTTATGGAGATGCACTTTCCATCGCATCTTTGGTCAGTTCATCGACCCTTTAGTTGTTCTTCAAACTTGCTCATTTTTCCTTGAAGTCTTCCATCGGCCTTCTTGTTCTTCATCACTTGTTTGTCTTCATTACTTCATGCATAATACTTATGAGGTCTAACAATTTCCAAATAGAATACAAAGATCCTCATAAAAAAGATTCGGTTTGTTCTTGTTGGTCCTCTCTCTCAGTGATTTAAAGATAATCCCTTTTACCTTATACGAAGTATTTATGTTTATGTCTTTTAGTTCCAGCGATCATCATTGAGTTTGTTCAGTGATCACTGAAGAACTTCTAATGTAAATCCATCAGCCACATCGATCCTTCAAGAAGACAAAACTCTCACAAAAGAAACTTCAGCGAAATTCGAAGACTGAAATTGAAGATTAGAGATTGGCAAGTACATGATCTGAACCGGGATTCAGTGATTACAACCTATTCTACACATGTGTGAAGTCTGTCCAAGCCTCAGCAAATGCTGAAGAGACTTTCAGGTTATTTCAGCGTTCAGTGATCAAAAGAATCTTGTTGAGCACGATTGCTTTTGTCTTGTCCTTATACACATAAAGGACAAACCCACACCCTTTCTAAAGTATAGTATGGTACATAGCCGATTAGTTGACTCTACTACCCACCAACTTTGTGAAAGGATGTCTGCTCATGAATAGGCTTATGTACTATTCACTATAGCAAAGGACAAGTCTTTCTCTAAAGGCTTGACTTGTGTTCTAACCCTACTACGTTGCATTAAATGTGCATTTAATGCAGTGGGTATAAATAGATGTGTTCTATCTCCATGCAGAGATACTCTTGACTGATACTTACTCTTGTACCCTAACTTACGTTCATAAGTAAGAGAACACTCATCTAAGAACATATACGCTTTTCTTCAAAAAGCAAGTTAGAATCTCTTTATTGTATTCTAAATAGTTCTTCCAAGAAAGAATTTCCTTTCTTCTAAGTCTTTTACAACAAATATTTTCTTTATTTGCTAAGAACTAGTATGTAACTTTAGATTGTTTAGATAGGTTCTATTTACCTTATCTTTCCGCAAAAAATCTTGTAAAATCTGTATTGAGCTTTCTTTTTTAATATTTATTTTAAATTTGAAAAGTTTACTGTGTTTGTATTCACCCCCCTCTCTACAAATTGTTATACACATCTTGTAGACCCTAACGGGATCAACAAGTGGTATCGGAGCAGTGTATTCTCTATTCCTATTGTTTAGTTGTTTTCTGCATTATACTATCTCTTTCTCTAGATAATCTTACTACTTTCAAACGGCTTTTCAAAAGACAAACACACACTTTCAAGATAATGGCTCTCTTGCCAAACCTCCCTGTTTTATTCGAGACAACTTTAGTCCTTGGAAAAATCGGATGTCCCTCTTTCTGGAAGGTGTGGATCCTGAAATTCCATAGTATATAGAAAATGTACTATATGTTCCATATGTTATTTCTCCGACTGTTCCTGCAACAGCTATGACTGCCGCGATTCCTGAATGGCATATTCCAAATCTCCCTCATTAATGGAGGGATGAAGATAAGAAGAAGATAGCTATAGACACTCGTGCAAGGTCTATAATAGCTATGTCTCTTCCCGATGAGGCTTATCACTCTGTGATGAAACTCAAAACCTCTAAAGCCATGTGGGACACTTCATTTGTTCAATATGAAGGTACCTCTCAGGTTCAAGAATCTAGGAAGATTAATCTAGTAAGACAATATGAACGTTTTTCTGTGGAATGACTGAAAATTTGTTTGAAGTACATCAACGCTTTAACTATCTTCTTATAGATTTAAGGACTGTACGCAGGGAATATTCTAACTCTGAAACTTTTACAAAGTTTCTAGAATATCTCCCTGAATCTTGGGATACTTATTCCATGTGTCTCAAGATGTCGAATGACATGTCCTCTCTTTCTCTCAGCACTCTTTATATGATTCTTCTCAATCATGAGCAATCCCGTCAAGTGAAAAGAAATATGATTAAAAAATCCAGGGAAATGAAGAGCTCTTCTTTAGCTCTAATCTCTGAAGAAGCTTCAGCTGAAATCCCATCTTCTTCTTTTTCTCTTCCTCCTATTACTATTACTAAGTTAGATTCTACTAACTTTGAGGATTTATCAGAATCTGATCTTGCAGATTTTGATGAATCATTGGGTTATTAACTAAATCTTTTAGAAGATTCCCCAATAAAAGTAACTTCTACTGATCTCCTTCAATGACCATAAAGGAAAAGCCAAAGTCTGATAACATAGACAAGGCTTCTGTGATCTGCTACAACTATCACAGCAAAGGTCACTTTGCTGGTGAATGTAGGTCCAAGAAGGTTGTGACGTCATCTTCAAAAACCCCATACTCCTTCAAATCCATGGATGATAAATACTTGAAACTGAAGGAGAAGTATAAGAAGATGAATAACTTCTAGCAAAAGGCCAAGGTCTTGTCGCTGAAGAGCACCACTAAGCTGATTCTTCCGATGAATCATCATCTGATGAGGAAGATACGACCTATCTATATGTATAATGGCCAAAGATGTCAAAGAGGAAGCTCTAGAGACATCAACTTCAAATGATCCCTCATCATCTTCACCTACTCAGGTATGTATTCTAAATAAACCATCTTTTTCTTCTTCTAGTCTATCAGCGTTAGACACGATGACGGTGGACCTTTATAATGCGCTGAATGGCAAGTCTAAAGCAGAAATGCTTAATCATGATCTTCAAGAACAATTGAAGATTTGTCATTCAAAGATCAAAGAGCTGACTAAGGTTGAAGAAAACCTTTAAAGATTAGGTCATTGTGAATCAAACCATCACTCTCGAACGTGAACAAGCTACAGCTGAGCGTGAGCAAGCAATTGTTGAACTCAAAGCTGAGAAGGCTACCAAAGAAGGATGGTGCAAAGCCTCTGTGAAGGCCTCAGAGATCATTAACGCACAGATCCTTGCCAAGATAAAGACTAATCTAGGATTCTCCTATGATCAGGAAGACAGTGTTACAGACAGGTCCATCTTGATGGAACTCCTTCGAGTTCAGGTGGCAAAGACAAGGGTAAATCCATTGTCAAAGCACCTCTTCCGAAGAAGAGTAACAAGTCAAATAGATCTAAATGTATTCCTTTAGTTTGTATATCTTCTTCTTCTTCAGGAACTAAGAAATTTGAATCTTCTCATAAATCTAAGTCTCAACTCAAGGTGAATGCTTCACCTAATGACTTCAAACCCTCAAAAGTTCCTCCTAGAACTAATGAGAATGAAATCCTTGGAGTTGGTCCCTCTTCTAATCTGGTACTTCCTGACCCTAAAGCTACCTTCAACTAAAGGAAGTGTAAGCATTGTGGTGAAACTACACATATTGCCAGTAAGTGTCCTTCTGTCGTCAAGGCTGGTTTAAGGGAAAGAAAGTAGCTAAGGCTAAGAAATCAACCAAAGTGAAATCAACCACTAAGGCTGCTAAAGTAACCAAGGTGAAGAAAACCTCTAGAGCCTCTTCTCCAGGCTCAATGAAGACAACTACAAATCCAGTGACTCTATCTCACTAGCGTAAGAGCTTGTTCCCTTTTCCACAAAAACCTCTCTAGGTTCAGTGAAACCGTCTGCTGACGCTGGTTCTTCAGCCTTAGTAGATGAAGCCTCTAAAATTGCTGGACCTAAATTGATGGGTACCAAAAGCATTTTTAAACTGTTACCTTGTGCAGGAAGTCAAAGGCATATGATATCTAGATAGTGGATGCTCAAGGCACAAGACTGGAGATAAATCCCTGTTCATTGACTACAAGGAAGAAAGAGGACCTTCTGTGACCTTTGGAGGAAACGAAAAAGGATATACCAAAGGTTTTGGTATATTAACCAATGGTGCAACCACATTCAGACGTGTTGCATACGTTGAAGGACTGAAGCACAATCTTCTCAGCATCAGTGAGCTGTGTGACAAAGACTACACGGTGAAGTTCTCCAAGAATTCATGCTATATCTATGACAAAGATGATAAGGTTGCCTTGACCGGTTCTCGCTTAGAGAATGTCTATATCATCAATATGGATTCCTTTATCACTGAGAATAAAATAATCTTTCTCACCATAACTTCAACTAGCTGTGGCACAAACGGCTTTCTCACCTTAACTTCAAAACACTCAGTGAGGTGTCTTGAAATGATTTAGTCACTAGTCTTCCTCAACAGTCCTTTGCAAAGGAATCTCTTTCCTCATCGTGTGAGAAAGGAAAACAAACAAGAGCTAGCTTTAAATCAAAGCAAATCTATTCAGTGACATCGCCTCTTCAGCTACTGCACATGGATCTCTTTGGTCCTGTCAATGTGCAATCTATTGTTGGAAAGAAGTATACACTTGTCATTGTTGATGAGTATTTCAGGTACACATGGGTCTTCTTTCTTAGATCCAAAAATGAAGTACCTGAAGACATCATTTCATTTATCAAGAAAATAGAAGTGCTTAACAACATTAAAGTACGATCTATTAGGAGTGACCATGATACTGAATTAAAAAATAGTACTATGGATAACTTATTTGAGAACAAGGGAATTTTTCACAACTTTTCTTCAATGAGAACTTCTCAGCAAAATAGGGTCGCTCAAAGAAGAAATCGAATAATCATTGAGGCTGCTTGATCCATGCTCAGGGAATCCCATCTCCCTACTTATTTCTGGGCTGAAGCTGTCAACACTGCTTGTTTCACTGAAAATTGGTTGCTGATCGTTAAGAGATTCAATAAGAAAGCTTATGAACTTTTCCACGGCTTCTTAATCATGCAATCCAACATTTCATCTGTTGATCCCAGATCTCTCAATAACACTAATAATCTAGTTATGAATAACCAAATTATAGTGATTTTATGAAGAAAGTTATGAAGACTCGAGAATAAAAATAAGAATAATTATGAACAGTCTTGAGCTTCAAAGGTTTTACTTTATAAATCTAGAAATGTAAAACAACTCGTAAAAGCCTATTTTTACAATAGATCTACTCACCTATTTATACTAATCGGTTAATAAGAAGATAACTATATCATGCTATATTCTAGCAAAATCTTCTATTAACAGATATGGTTTATCTGTTATATAGATAAGCATTAGTATTAAGATAAACTTTCCAGCTGTTAATTTGTCATCTCTAGCTGTCATTCATGATATGATGATTTCATTTTTATCTTCAAATCTTTATTGCACGCTTGGATGAAGTACTGAAAAATCTTCTAAGTGTTGATGACCAGAGGATCGATGAGAATGCTCTTTCCATCGCATCCTTGGACTGTCTATCGGTTCTCTGGTTGAATTCCAAACTTAGTCGTTTCTGCCTTGATGTCTTGATTGGTCTTCTGGTTCTTCATCACTTATAGTTTTTCATCACTTTTTACATTATTAATTGTGGGATTTAACAATCTCCCCCTAAGTAATGAAATAACATAGTCTAGTCTAGACACACTTGCGAAGAACATAAACTAATCTAGTAGAAAAACATCAAGTTCCAAATTTTCATTGGATGATGAAATTTCTTACAATACTTGTATCAAAATACATCAAGGCAATGTACACAAAACCTTTTAACTCATCACGAGCTACCTGAGTATATTTCTCTGAAGCGCAGGAGTAGTCTTCGATATGCGAGGACTGTCGATATCTCGTAAATGAATTGACTCCCTACTTCCTTCGGCACATGGATTCTGCCCAGTCTTTCTCTAATAATTTTCTGAAACCATTCAAGTGTATCTGTTGAATACTTGAAGGCTTCAGTCAGTCTGAAGAATTTTTTAACCCCGAACTTATTTTTGTAAACAAGTCCAAGTTCGTGTTGAGTCAGAACTGAGGCAGATCGTTTCTCCTGCAGGCCCTGGAAGTCTTCATTTGGAGGAGCGCAGGATAGTCTTTCAATGCCTAGCCTAAAAGAAATTTCAAAATCACTTTTGGCTCTGTGTTTCACCTGGGATTCCATCGTCTTCACTACTGCTCGGTTTGCCATTCCAAATCTTATGCCGTGATCCTACCTTTGAGCTGTGTAAGCGTATAACTCGGTTAAGCCGTATGGGTTGAGATTAATGAGGTCATTTTCGTTAAACAAGCTAAATGTCCCATGTGCTCTCTCCACGGTAAACTCGATGTATCGGATAGCTCGGTTGGCAAATGTTTTTTACTTTCAAGTCTATGATCCTCCTTATTCCATTATTCGAAAAGATAGCCTGGGGTGCTTGTGTGGTCTGTCTGATAAATCGATGGTGTAAGAGGTCCATAGACTCAGGCGATAAGATTGGAGGGTTTGTGGATAAACACTCATCACGGTCTTGGTACATATATTGATGGATGTTTTCCATCATGACTGGTTCCCTGGGCGGCAGTTGAGGACGTCTCCTCATCGACTCCATGCTCTGTATGATTTCATCTACCAGGCCTTGTGGAGGTTGTCTTAAAGAGGAGGGAGTATCTGCATGCATCACTGGTTGATGGGTTAAGGGTTGTGTATCGGTTGGGGGTTGTTTTTCAGTTTAGGTTTGTATATGGGTAGTGGATATGGTTTTATTGGTTGGCTCGGTTTGAGTTTGCGTGGTTTCTGGTGCATGGGTTTTTGTTGGGGTTTGTGGTAGTTGGGGTGATGGTTGGTTTGTTATAGGTTCTGGTTGTGTAGAAATGGTGAAGGATTGGGTTATGCGAGGCGTTGGTGAAGGGGTTAAGGGTAGGCTTGATGTGGGTGTAAAAGGGTGGTTAAGTTGTGTTGGTGGGGTGCTAGGTTCTTCATCAGTTGAAGAGCTCAACATGATGGGCTCTTGGGTTGCGGCAAAGGGAACTTGTATATTTACATCTTCAGAGGGCAGAGCCTCTGGTTCACTTGCCTGGGTTCCATCTGGCGAATATGGTGGTTGTTGTGATGGTGATGGTGATGGTGATGGTGTAGCGGATTCGGTTTCACGACCAGCCACGGCCTGTGTCTCTCCTTCATGAGGTCCAAGACCTTGATCATCGTGTTCTTGGTCGTCATGTCTAGGCCTCTTGTACCGGTGGCTGCTAGAGCAAGAGGCTCTTGTCCTCTTCTTCTTCTGTTCTTTCCTGAAGGTGGCGAGGTATGACTTCAGGAAGGTTTGTCGTTGACTCGCCTCCATTGTTTGTAGGAGGGAAATGGTGTGCCGTTGTTCATCGGCCAGGTTCTGGGAGAGAACCATTGTTGGACGAGTGGCCCGATGAACAAATTTGGCACTAATATCGTTAAAAGATGAGATCAGTGCTTTCGACAGAGCTCGCAAGTTCGCTTGTGTGGCGAACTCTATCATGGAGGATGAAGTTGGTGGTGGCATGGTGGTTGTGGATGTGGATGGGGGAATGGGAAGGTTGGTTATTAGATCTCTCACCACTACAGTGAAAGAGGAGAAGGCTTCATCGAAGGATGGGCCTACAGAGGGAGGTGGGGGTTGAGGAATGGGCTGGGGGATTTGGGCGAGGATAGCAGCGGGGAGTTGGGTGAGGGTGTCTTGGATGGAAGCCAGCTGGTGGGTGAGAGTGGCGAGGGTGGCATCGGTAGTTGTGGTGGATGGTTGTGATGTTTGGTGAGGGACTTGGGGGAGGGTGGTTGATAGCGAATGAAGGTTGTGGAGGATGGTTTGAAGTTGGGTTATTATGTAGGTAAGGTTCTCATCGGCCTCAGTTGCCTGGGCCGTGACAGTGGCGATGGATTTGACAATGACTTGGTTTCGTTGAGTGACTAGGGAGGAAGAGGTGTTATAGTGTTGGGTTATGGTTTGTTGGAGCATTTTTAGGCAGGTGGTGTTGGTTTGTGTTTGGGTTTCAAGTTGGGTAAGGTGGCATGTTAGGATTGCAAGGGATTGTTGGAGGTCAGAGGTAGAGGTGGAGGATTGGTTTTCTACAATCCCTTGCATGATGAGTTTAAGGTCTTCCAAGGACCGCGTCACTGTATCGACAAAGGCTTGGAACTCAGCCTTTGTGACCAGATCAGCAAGTGGGGTAACCCCTRCARSAACGGATGCTGCAGGTTGTGCCGCTTCTCCTGAGGCGCCTTCTTGACCTTGTGAGAAGGTGGGTCTTGAAGGACTTCCATCGTGTCCTTGATAGCCCTCGAGAGAGGAGCTATCTCGCGATGTTGTGACATCAGCTTCCTTTTCCTCAGCTTCAGAGGCTGAGTAAGTGAAATGGATGTGTGTCCCCTTTGGTAGATCAAATACCGAGGGGTGTTGTGCACGAATGGGAGATCGCTCTGAACAATCTATGGGTTCAACTGCAGAAGCAACACATGCTTCTGTGTGTGTGATTGGATGTGGCGAGCCATGAGGCGAAGGGGCTCTTGTTTCTTCATCACCTCTCTGTTGAGAGAGGGGTAATGGGAAATGTGTTTCCTAGGCTTGTTCATCTCCAGAGGCCCGAAGAATGGCCTCTGGATGGCTGGCTGGGGTTGGGGTAGGACAAGGTCGTCCTTTTTCAATACCCCTTTGGCTTTGATCGTCAGGGGTAGTGGATGTGGTTGCCCTTTGGGAAGTGGGTTGAGGAATTGTATGAGTAAGGCTGGGGGAAGCACGAGTAGCATAATTATCATCATCATCTTCATCATCCGATGAAGATGACGCTTGTGCCCCCTCGCTTGGAGGGGGGACGGCTCTAAATGCTCTGGGGTAGCTGCCCTCGTTTCTTGGGACAACATGGAATGTTCATAGGTCTGGCGTATCTCATTTGTCGATGGTATGACATTGAGCATAGCCTGTGGAAGAAGACGGTTTATGGTATAACCCTCCTTTGAGATGGTTGGTCGATGACCATGCATTTTGTATACGGGCGTGTATGGTTCTTGGGCTGGTAGGCGATTCTTCCTCATTCCATCCCCGATGAAAAGAGCGATGAAGCATGGAAAGAGAACCGCAGGGAGAGGCTTACCAGTGGCCTGGAGCTTCGACTTCTTGACTACCGCCGAAAGTATTTCGTTGTAGATGAGGAAGGCGTAGTCGAGGTTCAAGTTGAAGTACAGCCCGTACATTATTGTCATGATATTTGTGTTGCCTTGCTCCAAGTAGCCCAATTTGCATGTAAGGGCTCTGTTTAGAAGGGAGAAGAACATATTCCACATCGGTGGAAGGCATTGGCRTTTAAAATTGGAGACGGTGCGTATGTCACTGTTGTAGCCTAGCATTTTCAGGAATCGGAGAATGTCGTCAATGGTTGGTGGTTTGTCAAATTGCGTAATGCCAAGTTCTTTGCGTGTTGGAATGCACAGTATCCAGGAAACCTTCGCCCGTGATATTTTAATAGAGCAGATCATATCGTTAGGGGCGTCTATGTCCCCCATGATACCGTGGCTTTCTTCATCAAACTCACAGATTTGCCAATACTATTGAACGTACTTTATGGGTACGGCTGTATCGGCAAGGGTGAGAGCAGGAAGAAGAATACTGTGTTTGAAGAACTTAATAATAATGGCAAAACGGTCGTCAAATAAGGTGGTTTTGAGTTCGATAGCGTGATTATTTGGCCGCATTGGTAGGAAGATGATGACACGGCTATCGGCTCCTGTCGACTAGATTCTGCTATCATTATTGTTGGATTCATGAGAAGCGGAGAATGCCATTTTTGCAACTTTGAGAAGGTTGCTGGGTTGGAGGTTTTCAGAGTGTGTTTGCAGGTTTAGAGGTTTTGAGAGTGTAGTTGCAGGTTTATGAAAGCGTAAAAGGAAAATGGAGGTAGAAGAAGGATATATATAGGAGGGAGAATGGAGATGGGTTGGGGAAAGGAAACGGTTCTTGATTATTAAAAAACAATAATCATGAAGAGTTTTGGCGGTTTGTTTTGTGATGATTTGATTTGAGGAACGTGAGCCGTCTTGATAGTACGTGCATTTAATATAGTAGGACACGTGTTAAGACGGGGTAAGGGAGAAAGAAAGGTTAAAAGGGTATGTTGGGAACAGGTTGTTGAGGGTGTCAGGCACGTGGTTATGATGATGTGAGAAATTATTTGAATAAAAATTATTCAAAATAATAGCTTGATGAATATGTAACCCAAAAATAATTTGAATTTAAAAATCCAATCTAATTGTAAGATTAATACTAATTACGAAGTTTTGGTCTTCTAAAAACCCATGTTGTATAGTTTTTAGGCACAAAAGCTGCAATTTTGTATAATCTTGAAAAATGAAGTTCAATTAAGATGAGTTTTTTCTTTTGTATAAAAATTATTGTCATGGAACCAGAGGGGCTCTGGTTGGTCATGACTCATTGGGGAGGAACCAGAGGACTTCTGGGTGAACATCTATGAAGGAATTCATTGATGTAACGTTGGATTATATGTTTATAGAAGCCTTGGATTGCAAACCAGAGGTTCTAGATAAACATTGTTAATCCAGTATATAGAACCAGAGGAGTTCTGGTTAGATACGTATGTAACATTTGGGTGACCAGAGGCTCTGGATAGTAGGACCAGAGATTCTGGATGTAAAATGTCCATGAAGAATATCAAATGTGGAGATGAATATTTTTGCTCCCCCTCAAAAACTCCCCCTCAAATTAGAAATGAGTAAGAACTTTGAAATTTTCAAAGACTCCCCCTCAAATAAATAATAAAGAAGACTTAGGCGTACCAGAGGCTCTGGTCTATACAACCAGAGGCTCTGGTTGTGAAGGAAAGAAAATGAGTAATGGAAAATGGTGAAGTGTATTTGAAAGTCGTGTGATGGGTGAGTCTTTGAGACCGGAGTAGCTCTGCTTCCAAAGATTGTGAATCCAGAGGCTCTAGTCTTTAGAACCAGAGGCTCTGGTTTTGAAAGCAAAGTTCTGGTTACCAAGAGTATGAATCCAGAGGCTCTGGTCTATAGTACCAGAGGCTCTGGTTGGTAAGAGAATACTAGGTAAAAATTACTAAGTATTAGCTTTGGACCAGAGGAGTTCTGGTTCAAAAGCGATGGAGGTTGTTTGCAAAAAATTTAATCAAAGTGAATCTAAATAGTTAGAGGCTCTGATCTTTATGACCAAAGGCTCTTGTTTAGAGTACTTGAAGTTGATGGCTAAGAATTTATATATCACTTATAGGCATAACCATGAGATATGGAGGATCTCTGGTTTCAAGGTAATGATTGCTTTTAAGTGGTGAGATTCAGCATACCCATCTTGCTGACTAGGAATAAAAATCTATTCTCATCAAGAGCTTTTGTAAAGATTCAACTTGGAACAAAATACATTTCTATGTTATCTTTTTCAACATTATCTTTCAGAAAATGGTACCTTACATCGATGTGCTTTGTCTTGGAATGCTGTACTGGGTTTGCAGAGATTGCTATGGCACTCTTGGAGTCACAGAGGATGGGAATTTTGTCATAATTGAAACCATAGTCCTTAAGCTGAGTCTTCATCCAGAGAACTTGTGAACAACAACTAGCAGCAGCAACATACTCTGCTTCTGCTGCGGATGTTGAGACAAAGTTTTGTTTTCTGGATGTCCAACTTACTAGCTTGTCCCCCAATAGTTGACAGCTTCCAGACGTACTCTTTCTATCAAGCTTGCAACCTGCATGATCTGCATATGTTTAGGCTATTAGATCAAAGCCAAAGTCCTTTGGATACCAGTGACCCAATGAAGGAGTTCCCTTGAGGTATCTAAAGATCCTCTTGACTGCAGAGAGATGCGATTCCTTGGGATTTGATTGATATCTTGCACAAAGACATGTGGCAAACATAATATAAGGTCTACTAGCAGTTAGGTACAAGAGTGATCCAATCATGCCTCTGTAGGTTGTGACATCCACAGATTTGCCTGATGGATCAGTAAATAACTTAACTCCTATAGCCATAGGAGTTCTTATTGATGATGAATTTGAGAGAGAGTATTTCTTCAAAAGGTCAGTCACATATTTGGACTGATTTATGAAAATTCCTTCTAAAGTTTGTTTTATTTGAAGACCAAGGAAGAAACTAAGTTCTCCCATCATACTCATCTCAAATTTGCTTTTCATCAATTCTAAGAATTTTTCACAATGTTTTGCATTTGTAGATCCAAATATGATGTCGTCCACATATATTTGAACAAGTAAAATGTTACCTTTATGCTTTTTGAGAACGAGGGTTGTATCGATGGTACCTTTTTCGAATCCATTGTCGATGAGGAAGGTAGATAGAGTTTCATACCAGGCTCTGGGTGCTTACTTGAGTCCATAAAGAGCTTTATCCAAGAAATATACATAGTCTGGATGCTTTGGATCTTCGAACCCATGAGGCTGCTACACGTAGACTTCTTCTTGTAGTTTGCCATTGAGGAAGGCAGACTTAACATCCATTTGATAGACTTTAAAACCTTTATGTGCTGCATAGGCTAGGAACATTCTGATGGCTTCAAGTCTTGCGACGGGAGCGAATGTCTCATCATAATCAATTCCTTCTTCCTRGYGATAGCCTTTTGCAACAAGCCTGGCTTTGTTCCTTATTACAATACCATCTTCGTCCTTCTTGTTTCGAAAGACCCATTTGGTTCCTATGGCTGTCTTCCCTTTGGGTAGAGGCATAAGAGATCATACTTTGTTTCGTTCAAACTGGAGTAATTCTTCTTGCATTGCGTTTATMCAGTTTGGGTCTTGTAGAGCTTCAGAAATCTTCTTTGGTTCTATCATGCTCAGAAAGTTGGCGAACAGGCATTCATTTGCAGTAGCGGATCTCGTCTTGACACCAGAGGTTGGATCACCAATGATTTGGTGGTGTGGGTGATTTTTTGTCCACTTGGTGTTTGATTGAGGTTCTGAAGCAACAGGATGCAGTTCTTCATCGATTGATGGAACTGCTTGCTCCCCCTCAACGAGATCATCTCCAGAGTTAGATTCTGGTTCTTGAGTATGATTTGAAGACATAGGAGAAGTAGATGATGTAGCATGAGCTTTTGTAAGAGAAGTACCTACAGCATTGGAGTCTACATTATCTTTATCGCTTCTGGATATTGATTTTACATTTGATGCTTGTCCAGAAACTACTTCTTCCTCGAAGATGTCTTCAAATAATTGAGCTAACTCTGATTCACTGGGTTTGCTAAGTGATGAATCATATGCTCTTCTTTGAGGTCCGAGTTCTGAACTGTTGTGTCTAGAAGTCATTGGGGGTAGAGTCATCGAAGGACACATTGATGCTTTCAATAACAATTCGAGTTCTTTTGATGTAGACTCTTTAGGCTTTGGCGGTTTGAGAATAACCCAGAAAGATTCCCTCATTAGCTTTCTTATTGAACTTGCCAAGATATTCTCTATCGTTGAGTCAAAGCATTTGCACCCAAAGACATGAAAATATTTGACGTTTGGTCTCCTTTGGTTGATGAGCTCATATGGGGTTTTCTGGTGTCTCTTGTTGATGATTGATCGATTCTAGGTGAAGCATGTCATGGAAATAGCTTCAGGCCAGAATGTGATTGGTAACTCCGATGAAGCAAGCATGGTCCTAGCTGCTTCCACAAGGTCCTGGCATTTTTGAATTCAGTTCCATTATCGCTACGAACCTTTACCAACTTTTGTTGTAGAAGGACTTGTAGCCTTTTCATCACTCCAATGAGTAGGTCTGGAACATCTGATTTCTTCTTTACAAATTCAACCCAAGTGTATCTGGAGTATTTATCGACCAATACCAGCATATACTTCTTTCCAGAGAGGCTTTGAGTGGATATTGGCCCACAGAGGTCTATGTGAAGCATATCCAAGGGCTTTGTGCAGGAGGTCTCTGACTTAGTTTTATGTGAGGCCCTTTTTAGTTTTCCCAACTCACATGCTGAGCAAATATGATCTTTTTCGAATTTGAGAGCAGGAATTCCCTTGACCAAATTCTGTGTGGCAAGTTTTCTTAGTGCATCAAAGTTGAGGTGTGAGAATTTTTTATGCCATAGCCAATTTTCATCGCTCTTATGAGACACAAGACAAAGAGTGCCCTGTCCCATAGAGGACTCAAAATCAAGTAGATAGAGATTTCCTTCTCTCTTTGCTTTGATGATTGTATTACCGGGCATTGATTCTATGATGCAGAGACCTTTGCGAAACTTGACTTCAAGACCCTAGTCGCAGAACTGACTTATGCTTAATAGA
>NW_020201462.1:47481-49962 GCF_001531365.2 Cynara cardunculus var. scolymus
AGTTGGTTTCATTTGAGAAAGACTCACATACCTGGTCATCAGAGTTGGAGGAGGATTCTGCATTGGATGTGGCCATTAGACAGATGAGCGCTTTATCTTCATCATTTGATGAAGAGTCGGACACCCAATTTTATTTTTCAGCCATCAAGCTTCGCTCTCTAGAATTATACTTGTATTTATTCTTATAGTAGTCAACATCCTTGATCAATCGTCCTTTGCATTCCTTGGAAAAATGACCAAGTTTTCCGCATCTGAAGCATTGAAGGTCATTTTTCCTTCCTTCTTTGTCCTCTCTCCTTTCCTCTCTTCTTTATTCTCTTCATTTTCTCTTCTCTCTTCCTGTTCTTCTCCTCCATCTCTTCTTTCGTCCCTTTGATGAAATTTGGATGGCTTTCTATCATAGGATGACTTGTACCTTTCCCTTTTGAACTATTTTTGCTTGTAGGGTTTTCTGATGAACTTCTTTTGGAACTGTTTTGTAATCAAGGCCAACGATTTGGCGAAAGCTTTAATCTCATCATCTGATTCAGAAGTTTCCTCTTCAGATTCTGATTCTACCACCAATGCTTTCTTGCCTTTCTTCTTATGCTCTTTGGAAGGAGTTCTTGATTTTTCTTTTTCCTCGGCTGCAAGAGCAAGAGGACCACCGATAGATACCTTTTTCTTCATAATGTCGCTTTCTTGCACTGCAAGAGTTCCATACAGATCATGAAGAGACCAGCAATCTAGGTCCTAGTTTGCTTGTAAGGACATAGATAGCTGAGTCCATTCATCGTCTAGACTTTTTAGGAATAAAACATTGTTTTCTTCCTTAGTTCTGATGATATCGTTTCTACGACACTGATTTATCATTTTGTTGAAGCGATCGTAAGTCTTTTGTATGAGGGAGGGCCATGGAATTAGTGTATTCGTTGAGACATTGTGCTCTACGATTTTTCTTTGTTTTTGCTCCTCCTTCTAGTTGGCTTGCCAGTTCATTCCATAGTTCCTTGGATGTGGAACATGTATCGAGGGATTGGAAGATTTCATTAGGTAGCACCATGATTATTAATCTTTTGGCCTTTCTGTCAGTTTCGACTCTTTCTTTATCATCTTCATCCCAATTCCTTTCATCTCTGGGAATGTAGTAGGCTAGAATTTCAGCTGTGGTGTTTGTTCCTGGAACTCTTGGCACTAGAGTTTGTGGAATGTAGGGACCCTCCTGTATAGATCGTATGAGATTTTTGTCCATTCCTTCCAGAAAATTCACCATTATGATCTTCCATTGTGGATATTCCTCTCATTAAAGAGTTGGAGGCTTTGTGAGGGAGCCAACATTATAAGCGGAATTCCAGTTGGCCATTGAGAATGTTGAAGAAGAAGAAGTAGTTTTTTTTACGAAAAAGAAGATAAAAAATTGAGAGATTTTTGAATAATCGTTTTTGATTGGGAAATCAATCAACAATTGGTATAATCAACAAGCTCTGATACTAATTGTTGATCCCAGATCTCTCAATAACACTAATAATCTAGTTATGAATAACCAAATTATAGTGATTTTATGAAGAAAGTTATGAAGACTCGAGAATAAAAATAAGAATAATTATGAACAGTGTTGAGCTTCAAAGGTTTTACTTTATAAATCTAGAAATGTAAAACAACTCGTAAAAGCCTATTTTTACAATAGATCTACTCACCTATTTATACTAATCGGTTAATAAGAAGATAACTATATCATGCTACTTTCTTGCAAATATTCTATTAACAGATATGGTTTATCTGTTACATAGATAAGCATTAGTATTAAGATAAACTCGAATTCCAGCTGTTGATTTGTCATCTTCAGCTGTCACTCATGATATGATGATTTCATCTTTATCTTCAAATCTTCATTCCATGCTTGGATGAAGTGCTGGAAAATCTTCTAAGTGTTGATGACCAGAGGATCGATGAGAATGCTCTTTGCATCATATCCTTGGATTGTCCATCGGTCCTCTGGTTGAATTCCAGACTTAGTCGTTTCTGCCTTGATGTCTTCATTGTCTTCTAGTTCTTCATCACTTTTAGTTTTTCATTACTTTTTACATTATGAATTGTGGGGTTTAACATCATTGATGAATTCCTTCATCGATATACACCCAGACCACCTCTGGTTCCCCATCAAAAGGGTTATGTGAAACCAGAACTCCTATGGTTCCATGACAAAATCTCTTTCATGCATAAACCCATCAAAATTGAAAACCTTTCTAAAGATTATACAAAATTGCAGCTTTTGTGACCAAAAACTATACAACATGGGTTTTTTGAAGACCAAAACTTCGTAATTTGTATTAATCTTACAATTAGATGGGATTTTAAATTTGAATTGTTTTTGGATTAATATTTCACGAGATATTATTTGGAATAACTTCTTATTTCAAATAATCCATACGTCATCCTCACACGTGCCTGACACCATATACAGCCTGTTCCCCATAAACCCTTTCAAATTTCCCTTCCCTA
>NW_020201462.1:50052-60898 GCF_001531365.2 Cynara cardunculus var. scolymus
CTCCCCACCTATAAATCCCTTTCTTCTACCTCCATTTCCTCTTTACGCTTCCTTAAACCTGCAAATAGAATTTTGTTGGTCACGATTCCAGCATCTTCCTAAATCGAAACGTGGCGTTGGCTGCTACACTATAAGGGAAATAAGGTTGCGCCTTCACCAAGGCAATTGTTTTTGGTGTAGTGGGTAAGCGCTTGATCCTAACCAGTGGTATCAGAGCAGGTCATGGGTTCGAATCCCATGGTGTGCATAATATGCAAGGAGTGCATAATTATGAGAAAGGCATGATGTGCGGCCATTGACTTCTAACGAAGCTCTTATTAGTACCGGCAGATGCTGGGGGGGGGGATTGTTGGTCACGGTTCCAGCATCTTCCTAAATCGAAACGTGGCGCTGCCTGCTATGCTATAAGGGAAATAAGGTTGCGCCTTCACCAAGGCAATTGCTTTTGGTGTAGTGGGTAAGCGCTTGATCCTAACACATTTGACGAATGATTCTACCTGCAACTTCCAAAGCAATGGCCTCCTCCACCTCCCACGAGCCAAACAACAACGACAGTCGCGTTCAATCCACCGGCGTCGATAGTCGTGCAATCGTTTTCTTTCCAATGAAGCCCAACAACCACACCATTGAACTGAGAAACACCATGTTCGACGACAGGTTTGCTGTTATGATCAAGTTCTTCAAGAACTGCATTCTTCTACCAGCACTGACCATCGCTGACACCGGCGTACCACTAAAGTACGTCCAACAGTACTGGCAGACCTGTGAATTCCACCTCGACAGGCATTGAATAATGGGGGACATGGATTCCTCAAATGACATGATCTGCTCGCTCAAAATTTCACAGGCTAAAGTATCTCGAGTTTTGTGCATTCCCACTCGTYGAGAGCTTGGCATTGCCGAATATGACGAACCACCCACCACCTCCGACATACTATGCTTAATTAAGATGCTAGGTTACAATCGTGACCTACGCAATGCCTTCGATTTCAAACGACAATTCCTACCGCCAATGTGGAACATGTTCTTCTCAATCTTGAACAGGGCCCTCACATGCAAGCTAGGGTCATTGGACCAAGGAAACATCAATATAATGACGATCATGTACGGGCTATTCTTCAACCTCAACCTTTACTACGCCTTTCTCATATACAATGAGATCCACTCGGCAGTAGTCAAGAAATGCAAGCTCCAGGCCACCGACAAGCCCTTATTTGTTGTTCTATTTTCTCGTTTCCTAGCCCTCTTCATAGGGGACGCAATGAGGAAACATGGTCTACCGGCTGAAGAACCATTCACTCCTGTCTTCAAGATGCAAGGCCATCGACCCACCCTATCGAAGGAGGGTTACACCATCAACCGGCCACTCTCAAGGGCCATGCTCAGTGTCATTTCAGAGACATCTGAGATCCGCCGCACCTATGAATGCTCTATGCTGTCCCAGGAACCAAGGGCAGCTACCCCATAGCGAATAGAGCCGTCCCCAGAACCAAGCGAAGGAGACGTGTTGTATTGTCTCGGGTTTGGGTTTCAAGTTTGGAGAGGTGTCGTTGAAGGATGGCAAGGGATTGTTGAAGGGTGGTGTTATCGGTTGAAGGTGGGTTTTCAACAATCCCTTGGATGATGAGTTTAAGGTGTTCCAAGGACCGCTGAACTGAGTCAACAAAGGCTTGAAACTCAGCCTTTATGACCAGGTCGGCTACGGGGGTAACCCTTGCAACAACGGATGCTGCAGGTTGAGCCTCTACTCCTGAGGCGCCTTCATTGCCATGTGAAAATATCGGTCATGAAGGACTTCCATCATCTCCTTGATAGCCCTCAAGTGAGGAGCTATCTCGTTATGTTGCTGCATCGGCTTCCTCTTCCTGGGCTTCAGAACCGAGTCAGTGAAGCGGATGCGTGTCCCCTTCGGTAGATCAAATATCGAAGGGGTGTGTGTAGGAAAGGGAGATCGTTCTGAACAATCTTGGGGTGTATCAATGTCAGAAGCAACACATGCTTTTGTGTGTGTGATAGGTTGTGTCGAGCCTTGAGGTGAAGGGGCTCTTATTTCTGCATCACCTTTCTGTTGGGAGAGGGGTGATGGCATGTGGGGTTCCTCAGCTGATTCATCTCCAGAGGCCCG
Source organism: Cynara cardunculus var. scolymus (assembly GCF_001531365.2). NCBI lineage: Eukaryota > Viridiplantae > Streptophyta > Magnoliopsida > Asterales > Asteraceae > Cynara > Cynara cardunculus. Next base: position 52,178 of record NW_020201462.1, read on the forward strand.
AAGAATGGCCTCTGGATGGCTGGCTTGGGTAGGGTGTGGACTGGGTCGACCCACCAAATGGCCACCATACAAACCACCTTAACCCAACTCCCAACCACAATACTAGCCAACATCTCCCAGCCTACTCCTGCCCCACCTCCCTCTGCAGGCCCATCCTTCGATGCAGCCTTCTCCTCCTTCACTGTAGACGTGAAAAATCTCATCGCCAACCTACCCATTCCGCCATCCACATCCACAACCACTTCCTTGCCACCACATGCATCACCGTCAGGCACGAAGAATGCCACAAGAGCCGATCTCAGGGCTCTATCCAAGGCACTTATCTCCTCTTTCAATGAGATAAGTGCCAAGTTCATTCATCGAGCAGCTCAACCGACCAAGGCTCTCACCCAAAGCCTTGCTGACCAACAAAGGCACACCACCTCTCTCCTTCACACGATGGAGGAGAGCCGAAGACAACAAGCCCTGAAGGCGTATCGTGCGTCCTTCAAGAAGGAGAAAAAGAAGAAGAGGAGTAGAGCTTCATGCTCAAGCAGCCGCCCACAAAAGAGGCCACGCCATGAGGACCCAGACCCCGATAATCAAGGTCTTGGACCTCATGAGGGGGAGAACCAGGCTACGGCTGCTCAACACATGGAATCCATTGCACCATCACCACCACCCCAAACACAAGAACAACCACCTCCCACAACCGAAGGAACCCAAGCGAGGGAACCAGAGGCTCAGCCCTCTGAAGATGTACAAAATATACATGTTCCCCTCGTCACTATCCCTGAACCCATCGTGTTGAGTTCCTCAACCGATGAAAATCCAACCACCCCACCAACAGAAACCAACCCACCTTTTACTCCATCACCCACACCGAACCTACCATTAACCCCATCACCAACCCCTCGTGATACACAACCTTTCATCACCCAACCCGCTGAACCTGGGCCAACCCAAGAAACCATCCTCTTGCCAACCAATACACAAACCACCACCCAAACACAACCCATAACCTAAACTCAACCCCCAATCGAACCAACCATGGTGCAAGCAGACATTCCTTCTTCGTCAAGGCAACCTCCACAGAGCCTAGTCGATTAAAGAATCAAGAACATGGAGTCGCTGAGGAGACATCCAGAGGTGCCACCCAGGGAACCCATAATGATGGAAAATATCCATCAATACTTGTATGACGACCACGATGAAAGCTTGTCCATCAATCCTCCAGTTCTTTCACCAGAATCCATCGACCTCCTACGTCATCGATTTGTTAGACAGAATACCCAGCCACCACAAGCTGTATTCTCAAACGATGGGATAAAGAGGGTAATGGATATAAAAATGAGGACCTTCGCCAACAGAGCAATAAGATACATCGAGTACACGATGGAAAGAGCTCATAGTCAGGTCAGCATCTTCAACGACAATGACTTGATCAATCTCAACCCCTACAACTTGATCAAACTTTACGCGTTCACAGCTCAGCGACAGGATCAAGGAACTAGATATGGGGTGGCAAACAGAGCGGTTGTAAAGACAATGGAGACCCTGGTGAAGCTTCGAGCCAAGAGTGATCTTCAAATTGCTCTTCACTTTGGCGTCGAAAGACTCTCCTACGCTCCACCAAATGATGACTTCCCTGGACTGCAGAAGAAGAGATCCGCCTCAGTCTTAACTCAACCCAAGCTTGGACTTATCTACAAGAATGAGTTCGGGATAAAGAAATTCTTCAGACTAACTGAGGCATTCAAGTATTCAACAGATACACTTGAATGGTTTCAGAAAGTCATCAGAGAAAGACTTGGTAGAAATCATGTGCCAAGAGAATATGGGAATCAACTCATTCATGAGATATCAACAGTCATCGGCTATCGAAGACTACTTCTACGCTTCTGGAATATATCTCAAGGTAGATCATGATGAGTTGTAAATTTTTGCCTTAATATGATGTCTTTTGCTTCCAGTACTGTAAGAATTCATCATCCAATGGAAAATTGGAATTTGATATTTTTCTTTAGATTAGTCTTTGTTCTTCGACTCTGTTCATAGATTAGTTTATGTTCTTTCATTACTTAGGGGGAGATTGTTAGACACTATAATCCATAAAGTGTAAAACTAATGAAAAACAATAAGTGATGAAGAACCAGAAGACCGATGAAGACATCAAGGCAGAATTGACCAAGTCTGGAGAACAACCAGAGGGTTGATGAACAACCAGAGATGCGATAGAAAGAGCATCTTCATGACCCCTCTGGTCAACAACACTTAGAGTTTTCTTCAGCAATTCAACCAGAGGCATACGATGAAGATATGAAGATAAGGTTGATTCATCATCCCATGAAAGACAGCTGAAGATGACAAGTCGACAGCTGGATTTCAAGTTTATCATAAAATTATAGCTTATCCATAGTTTAGATAAACTTTATCTGTTAATAGAAGATTAGCTAAATAGTCTCTCTAGATAGTTATCTTCTAATTAGCTTGCTAGTATAAATAGGTGATTAGGCCTATTGTATTAAATGTCGCTTTTACATTTTTCTAATCAATAAAATGAAACCTTTGACACTCAAGATTGTTCTTTAATGTTTATAATTTGTTCTTGAGTGTTCATCACTTTGTTCATTAAAAACACTATAATTTGGTTATTCTTAACTCGATTATTAGTGTTATTGAGAGATCTGAGATCAACAGGCATGCTCTACCATTTCCTAAGGGTCTCTTCGACAGCGAACCCTCAACTGTCGAGATCATCGTTTGTCTCGATGCCATTGGCTATCAATGGCCACTAAAGAAGGACTCAAACAAACCCATCAAGTCACTGTCCAAGATTGAGAATAACAGGATGTCATATGGGTGGAAAGACTGGCGGACAGGATCAGACCTTTCATATCATCCTCACGGTAGGCGTATTTGCGATTCAGTATCGCACGGTAAACTACGTTGTTATCATGTTCAATGACCTAATGCTGAAGCTGAACAAGTGTCAGTATGACAAGAAGGTGCCCTACACCATGTTCCTCTCCATGGTTTTCGCAAAGATCTTTGGCGAAAAATATTCCAAGGAAGGTAACCTTCCGGTCTGTAGGCTTGGATCCAGGATTCTAGATCACAAGCTCAGGGAAGGCGACGTTGCACTATCTTCAATAGTGCACTTCTCCTCCTCAGGTGGTGAAGACAAAGGTGAACCCCCTGCATCTATCCCAACCACCAAAACCCCTTCTTCCAAACGTCCTTCATAACCAAAAGTTGTTCTTAGATGAAGTCCTGAAGGATTTTGAGAGTCCAGACATCTCAATGCTAAATCTTACATTGCCAGCGAAGGGTCATTCTGTACCCAACACTGTGTACTTCAAACCTGAGTCAGAAGTTATATTCCTTGACTCTGACGGTGAAGTAAGATTTCAGAAAATGTCTGAGTTACACCCATGGAACACCTCATATATCTCAAGTTCCGCTAGATGATGACTTAAAAGGAAGAGTTATGAACCGAAAGATACGAAGTGAATTTCAACGTCGAAAGAAGGTTGGAGAAGATGTACCTAGTTACATAAATCTGAACAACTTAGAAAAGTTTATTTCCTTTATAATATTGTCCATGTATAGTAAATTATTTACTATATATACTTTCAGTTATTATTCTTATAAGTTTAAACAAGTACTGAAACTCTTGTAATATCTCCTTTGAATTTAATATATGTGTTTTTGTGCATAACTAAAAAAGATCTCTGAAAAGAGTAATAGGGACACAAGTATATGAGTTCCAGTGTTACTCTTACACTCACTGACAATCTATAAGTCAGTGAATAAGTTTTCAGTTTCCCTTCTTGTAATTTTTCTTAAACTTAAACTTAAGATAATTTTCTAAGTAAAGAGTGACTCACTGAAAAAGATCCCAAAATAGTTAATAGAGACATATACTTTATGTGTAACTTTTCCTTACTATTATTTGATAAGACAACTTTCTTTATGTTTTCTTGCTATCATCAAATATGGAAAGATTGTTGATCATCTCTCTCAGAGATTTGATGATAATCCATTTTACCTTATACGAAGTTTTTATGTTTTGGTCTAACGGGACCAACAGTTCTTCCATTTTGCCACCTCTTTATGGACCTATTTCATAATAGAATAACATAAATATACATATAACTATGATTATATATTACACAAATATAAATAACAAGTTCTTTTTAGCATGTACCTAAAGATATGACTCCCAAACTTGGTCTTCAGCAACAACACAATGCTTTACACTATCGTATCCGAAGCCGCTAATATATGAACCACTTATCATGTCATGCACAACAGTCCAATATTTCTTCACTATTTTTAACTTTGATTCTATGTGTGGTTTCCCTAAAATCCCAGAGCCCGGCAAAGATTCTTTTAACGCTTGTTCAAGAAATGTTAAATAAGCAGATTTAAAGCCATTATCAGCTTTAAATGCTCCCGTATTCACCATGGTAACTAAAGCTTCAACAAGTTTTGTTTCTTCAATATTCGTTCAAACTCGATGATTTTTTAATTGACGCGTCATACCTATAATCATAAATGAATCATTTGAAGTATAACATTTAATTATCCATGTCCAAACTCCATAATTTCTATTAAAAACAAACAATAGAAGTATGAGTTAAACAAACCATAGAAGTATGAGTTAAACAAACATTTGAATCATATAGATTAATTGGTAGCATTCCAAGAAGCAAATATAGATTGTGCTAAATTATCCCTAAATGCAGTCCACTCATTTGAAGTACCAACAACATTTATATTATCTTTGTCTTCGACTCCATGGTCTCCAATTCCCTCATCCACTTCATCTTCATTGTCAAGTGGATTTACTAGCATTTCTTGCATTATAAAATTGTGGAGGAGACAACATGCCATGATGAGCCTAACTTTTTGTTTAATAGGATAATACGAGTTATCTCTTAAGATTGCCCACATTGCCTTTAACATACCAAAACATCATTCAATAACATTTCTCGCCGATGAATGCTTCATATTGAAAATTCTTTGGCAGTGGTTCGTTGGTGTCCATCACGCCAATCATTTAAATTATATCTTTGACCCCTATAAGTAGCTAATAAACGCTCTCCACTTGTTTATCTAGCATCAACCAAGTAATAACCTAATAATAAATTAAGTTAATAAACCATCAAAACTTATACTTGTTAATATATAGTAAACTATCAAAAACTATACCCGATCTTGGAACTTTTAATCCATGAGGCCTAAGAAGAGCATCTCCCGAACGATGAAAACGACATATCATAATCCGGTTCTTATCATTGTGAGCAATAATATGAAGAAACATGGCAACTTGTTCTTCAATATTCATAAACCTAGTTGTTCTTAACCCTTGGTAGGTTTCAACCATGGCACACAACTTTTTGAAAAATGTTTGTGTCATCCTAATTTGCGATATAGACATAGTGTCACTCTGTTAGACCCTATAACTCATATATGTAAAAGTAATGAAAAACAACAAGTGTGAAAGAACAGAAGGCCGATAGAAGACTTTCAAGCAAAAAGACTAAGTGTCCAATACAAACCAGAGGTGCGATGAACTGCACATCTCCATAACCCCTCTGGTAACCAACACTTGGAGTTTTCCACGATAGTTCAACCAGAGGCACCTGATGAAGAAGATCACAAAGGCATGGTTGAACACGTCCCATAGAAGACAGCTGGAGATGGCAAATCGACAGCTGGATTTGGCAAATCGACAGCTGGATTTGGCAAATCGACAGCTGGATTCTTTATTCCATACTTAGATTTATTTGCTTCCCATTAGTCTAGATTGTTTTCCTTTTCATAAGAGATGCTAAATATCATCCATAGATAGCAATCTCCATAATTAGCTTTCTACTATAAATAGGCTTTACCTTTCATGTAATCGTTTAAGCTTTCGCCTAATCATTTGAATAAAAGTGAATCATTCGGCACTCATTGTTATTCTTGAATATTCTCCTTGTGTTCTTGAGTGTTCTTCACTTTTTCCATTCACACCATATATTTAGGTTATTCATAGCTTAAATATTAGTGTTACTGAGAGATCTAGGATCAACAATTGGTATCAGAGTCAATTGATTATTCTTCAATCAAAACGATCATATCAAAATCTCTCAATTTGTTTTTCCATTCATTTTAATTTCAAGTTCATACTCATCTTCTCCAAAAAGCGCATTTTTCTTCTCTTAAATCTCTAATGGTCAACTGGAATTCTGCATATAGTGTAGCTTCCCTCACCGAACCTCCAACTCTTCAAAGAGAAGAGTATCTGCAATGGAGGATAAGGATGGTGAACTTTCTGGAGGGGTGGATAGGAATCTTCTCAGATCTGTCATGAAGGGTCCTTACATTCCTCAGACTCTTGTTCCCAGAGTCCCAGGAACGAGCACTACTGCAGATGTTGCTACTTACTTCATGCCCAAAGATGAAAAGAATTGGGATGATGATGACCTTGAGCATGTAGAGGTAGACAGGAAAGCAAAAAGGCTGATCATAATGGCCATTCCCAATGACATCTTTCAATCCCTCGTCGTCTGCACCATAACGAAGGAAATATGGGACGAGCTGGCGAGCCACTGGAAGGAGGTGCAAAAACGAAGAAGAATCGTAGGGCTCAATGCCTCAACGAATACACAAATTTCAAGGTTCTTCCTGATGAACCAATTCAGAAAACTTATGATTGTTTCAACACATTGATCAATCAATGTCGCCGAAATGACATCTCTAGGACGAAGGAAGAAAACGAATAGTTGGTCACTTCATGACGTCTATGGAACTCTTGCTTCACAAGAAAAGGATATAATAAAGAGGAAAGTGTCCATTGGTGGACCTCTTACCCTTGTTGCAAAAGAAAAAGAAGTTTCAAGGACCTCCACCAGATATCAAAGGAGGAAAAACAAGAAGGCATTGGTGGTAGAGTCAGAATACGAAGAAGAGCCATCTGATTCTGATGATGATATCAAAGCCTTTGCCAAATCTCTGGCCTTGATGACGAAACAGTTCCAGAAAAAAGTTTGTCAAGAAGCCATATGAAAGAAGAGACTCCAAAAGGGAGAAGTACCAGCCGTCATATGATCAGAAGTAGATGAAGTTCCATCAGAAGGAAGAAGGAAGAGAGGGAAGAGAAGAAAGAGAAGGGAGGAGAGAAGAAAGAAGAGATGGAGACGGTAGGAAAAATGGTCTTCGTTACAACAGATGCGGGAAGATAGGACATTTTTCAAAGGAATGCAGAGGACGCTTTGTTAGGACTGAAAATCTGTGTAAAATTGTATTCATCTTGAAAGTTAATTTTGTCTATAATTGTATTAAAAGTCACCGTGTTTGACTTTTCATAGACAGTTTGACTTTGACTTTGTGTTGGATCGAATAACTCAATTCTTGGTACTAAAAACTTACTTGAATGATCGATTTGACAGTAGTAGAGCAGCGGAAACAATATCAATCAAACAGGTAGAAACAGTAAAAACACAATGAAGAACAAGTAATGAACACAGCTTCAAAAGATTTTCAGATGATTGAAAATATCGACGATTACAAATCTGGAAGCACACGAAATACAAATGCCTACACTGCTATTTATACAAGCAAGTAACCGTTTCTTGACACGACCTAAAGCAATTAAATCTAAGTCGTTCATCTAAAAACAGATTACAGACAAGATCACGTGGAAGGCACGAGCAGCTAAAAGACCTAAGTAAAACTAGCTAAAGATAATCTACACAGAAGACTAGCTGCAGACCCTCTGTGAAACATCACAGAGGCTCTGCTGGAAATGACTTGAAGGTATGTAGCAGAGGAACAACTTACAGAACCTCTGTAAGACACGACAGAGGTTCTGTCGTCTTTGTCTTGTAACATTGTCTCGGCAGAGGACAAGTTTCCAGAACCTCTGTGGATGAAGACAGAGGTTCTGTCACTTTAACCTTGTACAAAAGAGCTTCTTCTGATGATTGTCCTCTGAGGTCTTCTGTAACAGATCAGCTTCTGTCAATACTTGCTGTTTTACTTTTTCTATACTTTTACATTAAAGGAATGAGAGCTAACAAAAAAAAATTATTGGTATCAGAGCAGGAATCAAATTTTGATTTGATTATTTTTGTTCTTGGTATTCATCCTTTATCGACTCTAGAACACAATCTTCTTCTCTAAGTTTACTATGTTTTTCACTGTTTTATCATTTTTCTCCTATTTTTCTTTTGATTCTTCTTCAATCAATGGCGAATACGGCCAATGCTTCCTTCATGAGTACGGGTTCACAATCTAAACCACCCACGCTCATTCGTGAGGAATTTCCTTAATGGAAAATCTGAATGGTGAGTTTTCTTGAGGGTATTCATCCTAGGATTTATGAATTCCTGTACAATCCTCCTAATGTTCCAATGAACCTCATTCCAAAAGTTCCTGCAACTCAAACTACCCCAAAAATACCTGAGCATTATGAGCCTCAACCCGAAGCAAACTGGAGTGATGAAGACAAGGTAATCGTCGAATTAGGGAACAAATGTAAACGGTTGTTAATCATGGCTATTCCTAACGACATCTTCAAATGCATCGATCACTGTCAATTGTCCATGGACATATGGACAGAACTGGAGAAACTAATCGAAGGTGGAAGGAAGACGCTAAAGAACAATCGTTCGATTTGCATCGATGAATACTACAGCTTCAAGGCCAAAGAAGGTGAGTCTCTTACGGATACATACGCTAGGCTAAACA
>NW_020201463.1:0-8238 GCF_001531365.2 Cynara cardunculus var. scolymus
CTTCTGTGTAGATTATCTTTAGCATGTTTTACTTAGGTTTATTAGCTGCTCGTGACTTTCACGTGATCTTGTCTGTAATCTGTATTAGATGAACGGCTTAGATTTAATTGCTTTAGGTCGTGTCAGAAAACGGTTACTTGCCTGTATAAATAGCAGCGTAGGCCTTTGTATTTCGTGCGCTTCCAGTATTGTAATTGTTAACATTTTCATCTATTGAAAATCATTTGAAGCCTTCTCTTGTGTTCTTCAATCATCTTCCCTGTGTTGTTTATTGATTTCTACTTTGGTTGATTATTATTATTTCCGCTSCATTCTCACTGTTAAACAGATCATCCAAGTAAGTATTATTTACCAAGAATCTGAGTTAATCGATCCCAACAATATGTTATTTTGCCAAAATATTCATAGATATGCTATTTTTAAGCTATCGATGATTGAATGGAAGACCTGGTGAGATGAGCATCATAAAGTCTCATATATACAGTACATTCGTTGTACTGAGTATATCTGTTATATTCACAGGACAATCTTTTTATAAGATTGAAAACAATTTCATAAGTTGAAATTGGTTGTCATCTTCCCATTCCCTTAATCTAAAAAGATTAAACAAGTGGATTTGAAAAGATCTACTTACTATTTCATGAATTGATGGCTTTCGTGGAAAATTTCATTCATTCTTGTGTATGATGTAATGATTCTCATTTCATCATAAGAGGGAGTATGAAATAATGAATGAAATGTCTAATTCTGATCATTATAAGGGGAATTTATTATAAAGATCAAGGGCGAGTAACATCAAGTTGGCAAAAGACTCAAAAGGAGTGCGAGTAGAGATAATTACAGAAAGATTATTCCTGTGCTAAAACGACTGAGAGTTTTTGAATGAGAAGATCATCGTTTCAAAAGTTTACCAACAGAGTTTTCTTATCAAAGAGAAAATTTGTGATTTGTTGTCTGAAGATTCTTTGAAGATCACATCTTGTACATTGTTTCTGAAGATTTTTGGTGATATTGTTCTACATTGTCAAAAGAGAAGATCATCATTGTTCTACATTCGAGGGGGAGAATGTTTGAAGATCTTTCTCAACAAATGATTGTCTGAAGTTTCATGTTGAAGATTATTTTGAAGAAGACGTAGTGGGCTTAAAGCTTCAAAGTTCAAACGAGACTTAAAGTGCGCAAATTCTTTCAAGTCTGAATACAAAGGGGGAGAATGTTATGACTGAAATTCAGTGTAAAATTGTATACGTCTTGAAAGTTAATTTTGTCTATAATTGTATAAAAGTCACCATGTTTGACTTTTCTTAGATAGTTTTACTTTGACTACTTGTGTCTTGTTTGACCCTATATAAAGGGTGAGTCTTTGTAATCTTTGGTATGAGCTTCTTTGTAAATAATCAGATACGTATATAATAGTTTGACCAATATATGAATAGTTGACTTTCTCTCTCTACTCCTTCTACATGTTCTTAATAGAAAACATTTCTGCCATTGATGTTCTTGAAGATTTAATGGAAGATTGATCATATTTGGGACTTATACAGAGACCCAATGAAAGGGTTCCCTTAAGGTATCTAAAGATCCTCTTGACTATAGAGAGATGAGATTCTTTAGGATTAGTTTGATATCTTGTACAAAGGCATGTAGCAAACATAATATCTAGCCTACTAGCTGTTAGATACAGGAGTGATCCAATCATGCCTCTATAGGTTCTTACATCCATAGTTTTGCCTGATGGATCAGAAAACAACTTAGCTCTTATAGCCATTGGAGTTCTCATCAATGATGAATTTGAGAGATTGTATTTCTTTATAAGGTCAGTCACATATTTGGACTGATTGTTAAAAATTCCTTCTAAATTTTGTTTTATTTGAAGACCAAGGAAGAAACTGAGTTCTCCCATCATACTCATCTCAAATTTGTTTTTCATCAGTTCTGAGAATTTTTCGCAAAATTTGGAGTTGGTAGAGCCAAATATGATGTCGTCCACATATATTTGGACAAGTAAGATATCACCTATGTGCTTTTTGAGAAAGAGTTATGTTGATGGCACCTTTTTCGAATCCATTGGCAATGAGAAAGGTAGAGATTGTTTCATACCAGGCCCTGGGTGCTTGCATGAGCCCATAGAGAGCTTTGTCTAGAAAATATACATAATCTGGATGCTTAGGATTTTTGAACCCAGGGGGCTGCTGCACGTAGACTTCCTCTTGAAGTTTTCCATTGAGGAAGGCAGACTTGACGTCCATCTAATAGACCTTGAAACCTTTGTGTGTTGCATAGGCAAGGAATATTCTGATAGCTTCAAGCCTAGCAACGGGAGCAAATGTTTCATCGTAGTTTATCCCTTCTTCTTGGCAGTTACCTTTAGCAACAAGCCTGCCTTTGTTCAGGACAACAATGCCATCTTCGTTCTTCTTATTTCTGAAGACCCATTTGGTCTCAATGGTCGTTTTCCCTTTGGGTAGAGGAATGAGGGACCATACTTTGCTCCGGTCAAATTGGAGTAGTTTCTCTTGCATTGCATCTATCCAGTTTGGATCTTGTAGGGCTTCAGAAATATTCTTTGGTTCGATCATGCTAAGAAAGTTTGTGAAAAGGCATTCATTGGTAGTTGCGGATCTCGTCATGACACCGGATGATGGATCACTAATAATTTGGTGATGAGGATGGTCTTTTGTCCATTTGGTGCAGGATTGAGATTTTGGAGCAACAGGATGCAATTCTTCATAGGCTGATGGAACTGCTTGCTCCCACTCAAAGAGATCATCTACAGAGCGATGCTCTGGTTTTGAGACATAGAAGAAGTAGATAGTAAAGTACCATGAGTTTCAGAAAGAGTTGTACCTTCAGCATTGGAGATCTCATGTGTTTCATCGGCTCTGGAAGGGAGTTTTTCATTGGGCGCTTGTCCAGAGACTGCTTCTTCTTCAAAGAGGTCTTCAAATAATTGAGCCAACTCTGATTCATTAGGTTTGCATAGTGATGAATCAGAGGCTCCTTTTGATAGCCCAAGTTCTGAACTGCTATGTCCAGAAGTCATTGGTGATGAACCATCAAAGGACACGTTGATGCTTTCGATGACAATCTTTGTCCTTCTGATGATTACTCTTCAGGCCTTGGCGGTTTGTGAGTAACCTAGGAATATGCCTTCATCAGCCTTCTTGTCGAACTTGCCAAGATATTCCCTGTCTTTGAGTATGAAACATTTGCACCCAAAGACATGGAAATATTTGACATTTGGACGTCGTTGGTTGATGAGTTTATATGGAGTCTTTTGATGCCTCTTGTTGATGATAGAACGGTTCTGGGTGAAACAGGCGGTTAAGATTGCTTCGTCCCAGTAGAAGATTGGTAGCTCAGATAAAGCAAGCATGGTCCTTGTTGCTTCCACTAGGGTTCTGTTCCTTCGCTCAACAACTCCATTTTGCTGTGGAGTTCTGGCTGATGAAAACTTTTGAGAGATACCTTCACTGATGAAATATTCATCAATCTCGATATTCTTCCATTGTCGCTTCTAACATTGATGAGTTTGTGTTGTAGAAGTACTTGGAGCCTTTTCATCATGGCGATGAGGAGATCAGGAACGTCTGATTTCTTCTTGACGAATTCAACCCATGTGTATCTTGAGAATTCATCAACAAGTACAAGGATGTACTTTTTCCCTGAGAGGCTTTGTGTGGAGATTGGCCGACAGAGGTCGGTGTGGATCATGTCCAAGAGATTAGAGCAGGAAGTTTCTGACTTGGTTCTGTGAGAAGCCCGTTTTAACTTCCCTATCTCACAGGTTCAGCAGAGGTGGTCTTTTTCGAAATTGAGATCAGGAATCCCTTTGACCAGCTTCTGTTTGGTTAACTTCTTTAGGACATCAAAATTCAGATGAGAGAATTTTTTATGCCATAGCTAATTTTCATCACTCCTATGGGAGACAAGGCAGAGAGTGTCTTGACCCACAAAAGATTGAAAATCCATAAGATATAGATTTTCTTCTCTCTTTGCCTTAATGATGGTTTGGTCGGGCTTTGTTTCGATGATGCAGAAACCTTTACAAAAACCAACTTCAAGACCCTTGTTGCAGAATTGGCTTATGCTTAGTAGATTGTGCTTCAATCCTTCAACATAAGCCACCTTTGTGATTGATATGCTCCCCTTGATGAAGGTGCCATATCCCTTGATAGTCCCCTTGCTGTTGTCTCCAAAAGTTACAGCGCCTCCAGATTTTTCGATGAAAGAGGACAACTGACTTCTATCAGCAGTCATGTGCCTGGAGCAACCTGAATCCATATACCATGGTTGCACATGTTGGTCCTACAAGACAAATTAAGGGGTTTTAGGTACCCATTTCATAATGGGTCCTCGCCTGTTAGTCGGGGATTTGACATCCACTTTTTCACCAGCCCTCTTGGATTTGGGTTGATTTCCTTTGCCCTTAGCCTTTGCAAGCTTGGGCTTGTTTTCTTCGCCCTTAACCTTTGTAGGCTTGGGCTTTTTCATATTTTCATGAGATTTAGTATTTTTATATCGATAGACATGCTCAGAAAATATGCAGCGATGGTTTAACATGTGATTCCTCAGATTTTGTAAAAGAGTTAAACACTGACAAGTAGACGTTTTTAGACAAGAGTGTTTAACAAATTTCTTTTTATTTGAAGAACTCGAAGTAAAAACAGAAGGCAAAGGTTATGTCCTAGCATTGATTGTTTTTACAAACTTCTTATCTAGTGCACAGTTTTTTATTCGAAGGGGCAGGCATGAGTTTTACTTATTTCCTGAGGAGAGGCTTTTTCCCTTTAGCTGAAGGAGAAGAAAATTGCAGGTTAGAATTTTCAGAAGAAGGCCACATTTGTTTCTGTTCAGGAGTGAACTTTATAAATTTAGATAGAGGGGTCGAGCCTTGTGAAGAAACTTTGGCAGACTTAACATTTTTCAACGTTCCTTTTTCTTGGGCTGAAGAATTCTTAGCTTCTGGGAGTTCATATTTCATTGGGATTTTCTAAATTTGCGGTTTCTTATCCACAATGATCTCTGGTGATTCATAGATTATTTCTTCTTCAGAATCAGAATCAAGAAAGTCTCTTGCAGATTTCTCAAAGTCAAAATTTTCATGAACGTTTTTGGGAGCGAGGGATTCTGAGGTTGATGGTTCAGAAGAGTCTTTTGGGAGTTCTATCGCTTCTGATTTCTCAAATGAATTTTCAAGGTTACTTGAGTTATTCATCGATCCTTCAGGTGATGGATCCTTACTAAGATTTTATGTTCCATCGGCAGCACTTGTTGATGAACTTGTGGAGTTGATAACCAAAGACTCTGGTTTAACCATAGGGTTTCCATTGGTCTCTGGTTTTGAGGCATCAACCTTTTCATCAGAATGCTTACTTGTGCTACACTCATAAACCACATTTTCAAAGTCTTGCCTCAAGACAACAGTTTTTCCATCGACTTTTACTCTTTAGAAAGTAGCTTTGGGTTTTGGAGAAAAGTCGGGTTTTGGAACACATCCAAGTTTAAAAAGTGGATTTAAGGGTGGATTTTTTGTTCGCGATGAAAGAGTCAAGTCATTGAATCCGATTCCTTGAAGATCCTTTTGACCATTTAATTTTTCATACACATTTTGGGCATGTTGGTATTTTTTTTCATCAAGAGTTCATTGGTCTGAAGCTTCTGATGAAGAATCTCCCTTTCTTTTTGAAAGAAATCCTTAAGAGCTACTGAATTTAGTCTTTCTGCCTCAGATTCTTTCAAGGCTTTCACCTTCTTTTCAAAATCTTTAGTGATTCTCTTATTCAGATCCATTAGTTTTCTTCTTCTGATTTTTTCAGTGATGCAATGCGGGTTTTCTCTTTTACCAATTTAGCTTTTTCTTCAGTAAGAAGATTAGTCTCTCTTTTTTAGAAACTAACTTCTTTTTCAGCTTTTATTCTTTCAGATTTTTCGAAATTTAATTTTTTTTTAATTTAACAAAATCTTCTGAAAGTTTTATGACCTCTAACTCTAACTCAGATGGAGCAGAGTTGGTTTCATCATGTGAAGAATCACATACCTGGTCATCAGAGTCGGAAGTGGATTCTGCTTTGGAGTTGGCCATCAGGCATATGAGTGCCTTGTCTTCTTCATCAGACGAAGAATCGGACACCCAATTTTCTTTCTCAGCCATCAGGCTTCGCTCTCTAGGATTGTACTTATATTTGTTTTTGTAGTAGTCTGCATCCTTGACCAGACGTCGATTGCATTCCTTTGAAAAATGGCCTAAATTCTCGCATCAGTAGCAACGAAGACCATCTTTCCTTTTGTCTCCTCCTTCTCTTCTGTCTTCTCTCTTCTCTTCTCTGTCTTCTCTTCCTTCTCTCCTTTCATCTTTCTGATGAAATTTCAGGGGCATCTGTTCATAAGATGGCTGATATCTCTCCTCCTGGAGTCTCTTCTGCTGTCTCTTTCATAGGGCTTCTTGATGAACTTTTTCTGGAACTTCTTGGTTATCAAGGCCAGAGATTTGGAAAATTCCTTAAGATCATCATCAGAGTCAAACACTTCTTCTTCAGATTCGGACTCAACTATCAATGCCTTCTTGCTCTTTTTCTTGAGTTTTTTGGAAGAGCTCCTCGTAACCTCTTTTTGTTCTACTGCCAGGGTAAGAGATCCACTGATGGACACCTTCCTCTTCAAAATATCTTGTTCTTGAGCAGCAAGAGTTCCATAAACGTCTTGAAGTGACCAACTGTCTATGTCCTGATTTGCTTGGAGAGACGTCGACAGTTGAGTCCACTCATCACCGAGACTTTTGAAAAAAAGGACATTATTTTCCTCTTTGGTCCTAGCAATGTCATTTCTGCGGCATTGATTTATCAATATGTTGAAACGATCATACGTCTTTTGTATCGGTTCATTGAGCAATGCTTTGAAATTTGGGTATTCAATCAAACATTGCGCCCTACGATTTTTTTGTGTCTTAGCGCCTCCCTCTAGTTGACTAGCCAATTCATCCCATATCTCCTTTGTTGTTGTACAAGCATCCAGAGATTGGAATATTTCAATTGGAATGGCCATGATAATCAGCCTCTTGGCCTTCCTGTCTGCCTCTACTCGCTCAATGTCATCATCTTCTCAGTTGCTCTCATCCTTCACCATGTAATAAGCAGCAACTTCAATAGTAGTACTTGTTCCTGGAACTCTTGGAACAAGAGTTTGAGTAACATATGTGCTTTCCATTACAGACTTGAGGAGATTTCTATCAATCCCCTCCAGAAAATTCACCATATGAATCCTCCATTGTGGATACTCTTCACGTTGAAGAGTTGGAGGTTTGGTGAGGGAACCAACACTGTATGCAGAATTCTAGTTGGTCATTTAAGATTTGGAAAAGAAGAAGAAAATTTCAAGAATGGAATTAAGAGATTTTGAATTTTCAGATTCAAATTGATCGTTTTGATTTGAAAATCAATCAATCTGCTCTGATACCAATTGTTGATCCAAGATCTCTCAATAACACAAAGATTTATGTTATGAAGAACCTAAATATGTCGTATGGATGAATAATAGTGATGAACAGCTTAAAAATATCCAAGAGAATTATGAAGCTTCAAATGATTTCACTATTATTGCTTGAACGAGAGAAAGTACGATTACAAGAAATATGAAAGCTATTTATCCTAGTAATCTATTTTAAGAGATAACTATCTAGGGAAAAGATATCTACAAAATATTTTAGGAAAATATATATATCTAGAATTATGGAAATTATCTCAATCTTCTTGGCGAATAGAAATCCAGCTGTCGATGAGCTATCTCTAGCTGTCTTCAAGGAAGTGTGTTTAATCTGGAGTCTTTACGTGTCATCTTGCTTGAATATCCCTGATTGAACTGTTGATAAATCTTCCAAGTGTTAGTGACCAGAGGGGCGATGGAGATGCATTGTTCATCGCAACTATGGACCATTCATCGCATCTCTGGTTGGTCTTGGACACTTACGATTTCTTCCAACTTTTCTTCCATTGTGACAACTGTCAAATTTAAGCTTCCAGTTTAGCTCTTATTAAGTTTATATTAGTGTTATTGAAGATAATTTATAAGATTAGGAGTTAGTCAGGTTAGTTTAGTTAAAATTTTTAAGAATTTTCGGCAGTTGCTTAGAAAGTCCGGTTCAGACCCGAAATTATCTGAAATGTCCTATACAGTACCAAATGCTCTAATTTATACCCAATATATATAAAACACTAAGTTTTAGTGTTTTAGATATAAAAC
>NW_020201463.1:8388-10406 GCF_001531365.2 Cynara cardunculus var. scolymus
CCTCCTATACCCACATATAAATACCCTTATTTCTCATTAAACCCTCATTTGTTACTTCTTCACTTCCAAAATTTCCTCTCATTTCTCACCTTCTACACCAAGAACACTTTGAAGACCATCTTCTTCTCCCTCTCCATTTCAGCCGATTTTCTTCTCAAATCTTCTTCATCAAGACAAAGTTTTGAAGCTTCAATTATCATAAGGTAATGCATGCACCTTTTTCTTACTCTTCTTTGCATATTTTGGGAAGAAAACCCTTTTTCTTGCATTTTTCATCATCTATTGCATGGGTTTCGAAAACTTTGAGTTTCAAGGTGAAATTATACACCAAAAACATGTAAAAGTGTTTATTTGATGGTGGTAATCCATGACCCAAATGATATAACTCAAAGAGATAGGAAGAAATCGTGATTTTATGTGGTTATTTCATAAAAACTAACATTTTGGTGCTGACAGATTCTGTGCATGTGCACAAAATCGTCCATATCTTTTAATTGGTTTGTTCAAACGTTATGAGGTTTCCTTTAAAAGTTTATTTACTGAGTTGGGGTTTCATTGCATTTGGTCTCACTCAAAATCATTGAGTTTTGTCCCCGCAAATGCTCAAAACATTGTTCATTCGTACCTGAGATTTTTCCAGTAGGTAAACCCTACTTTGAATGATCATAACTTTCTGGTTAACCATCCAAATTTGTTGATTTTTCTTCTAGATGTTATTTTAATGAGATAGATTTCAAATTCCACCAATCTCACTCAAAATGGTGGTGATTTGAGGTTTCATTTTCCTAAATTAAGATGAATACACAATCTGTCCGATTTTGACAGATTCGTATATGTGTGTTACATGACCATATCTCTCTCATAACTCAATGAAAAAGGATGAATCTTCTTTTGAGAGTTAGATTTATGGATTTTCTTTTATATTCAAGTGGAATCACATAAAATTATGGAGTTTTGATCTCCAAACACCTTAAACTCTATAGGTGTGTAAAATGTGAAACCACCAGTAGGTAACCTTTACTTTGCATGTTAATATTTTTCTGCTCATTTGTCTTTAATGTATGATTCTTCTTTTAAAACTTTCGTTTATGAGTTAGGGTTCATTTGAATCCAGTCTCACTTAAAAATACGATGTTTTGAGGCATGAACTRATTTTTATAAGTTAAGTGTGCAATCTGTCAGGTGATGACAGATGTGTACATGTGATATTAAGGTATCATATCTTTCTCTCAACTCATCCAAAATGAGTGATTTTTAGTTCAAAAGTTTCGTATATGTGTCATGTTTCCAATACAACTTGAATCTCTCAGAACATCTAGTAAAACTCTTTATATGAGTATTTTACTATCATGGTGCAATCTGCCAATTCAGTTGTGATAAGTTGCATTGCATGATTTTATTTGAAGCATCATCTCTTACCCATTCTTCATGAAATTTGGTCACTATGGCTATAACTCAGTGCTATAAACCATATAAAAAGATGGGAATTTAATTCCTTTTTTTTAAGTCTCATTATTGGATCATTTTTGTAACCTAAGTTTCTGTCCAGAATCTGAAATTCTAGATTTTGATAAATTTTGTAAAATTGATATTATATGGGATTATAGCAACATCTCCGGTATAAATTAACTCATTAATGAGCATATGGACAATATGTATATTTGGACTATGGATAATATTTTGGAACAAAAGTGGGCAAATATGGATTTAGGCTTTATTAAACCCCATAGGTAGAGATGAATCAATAAGTGATGATTTTGGTTATTCCTATTGATAGGGAACCATTGAGTTAGCACGGTATTCGGATCGCATTGCTTTATCTTACAAAGCTCTATATCGAAAGGTGAGTTTCACGGCCCCTTTTTAACAATTTCTTGTTTTGGGGTGAAAAGCATGATTGAAATCGTTTGATAGATTTACATTGTTATATAAGTCTTGTTATGAGCATTTAAATGATACACTATTGATATGTTGAGTAAAGTCCCTGTTTACACTACTATTAACTCTTTCGAGCCTAT
>NW_020201463.1:10861-37140 GCF_001531365.2 Cynara cardunculus var. scolymus
ATAAAACCTGTGAACTCACCAACTCTTGTAGTTGACACTTGTTTTGACATGCTTTTTCAGGGTAAGAAAGACTCATGGTGACACTTGTTTGAAGACGTGTCACATTTATTGATTTCAAAACTTCTTTTATGTTTATTTTGTAAATTTGTATTTGGGATTGTAAACTTTAGTTTTGTTTTAATTATGTTTTAAATTGTATGGTTGTGTTGTTTATACACTATTGCTATGAGACTCTACCTGCCATACCTCGCGTTTCCGCTTTAGCGGGGTGTGACATCCATCGATCCTATGTACTTCCATACTTGTATATTTTTCATTACTTTTACAATAAGAATGATGGGGTCTAACAAAAAGTGTTGTGGATTAGACTGAGCTCTTCCGGTAGTTCTAACTAATAAGCCACTAGCCCAACCCGTTTGCAAACTTTGAACGGCCCAACATATCTCGGACTGAGTTTACCTTTCTTTCCAAATCTGATAACACCTTTCCATGGAAAAACTTTTAACATCACAAAATCACCCACACATAATTCAATTGGCTTTCGACGATTGTTGGCATATCTTTTCTGCCAGTCCTAAGTTGTTTTCATTCTTTCATGGATTTGTTCAATCTTTTCATAAGTTTCTTGCACAATTTCGGGACCCGTCAACTATTTCTCAACCACCTCATTCCAACATAACGGCGTTCGACATTTACGTCCATACAATACCTCATATGATGCCGCTTGGATGCTGGATTGATAGCTATTATTATAGGAAAACTCTATTAATGGAAAATGATCCTCCCACGATCCCCCAAAGTCAATAACACAAGTTCTCAATATGTCTTCGAGAGTCTGGATGGTTCTTTCACTTTGTCCATCTGTTTCTTGATGATATGTTGTGCTTAATCGGATTTGAAACCCTAGAGCCTTTTGCAAACTTTCCCAGAACTTTGAAGTAAAGTGACTATCACTACCAGAGATGATGGATAGTGGAACACCGTGCCTGGTTACAATTTCTTTAGTATAAATTTGAGCCAACTTTTTCAAAGAATAACCTTCTCAAATAGGTTAAAAAATGCACAGATTTAGATAAGCGATCAACAATTACCCAGATTGCGTCATACCCTTTTGGAGTTTGGGGTAATTTCATGACAAAATCCATTGTAATATGATTCCACTTCCATACAGGAATCTCCAAAGATTAAAGATTTCCATAAGGTCTCTAGTGTTCAATTTTAACATGTAGACATGTTAAGCATTGTTCCACATATCTTGCTATATCCTTCTTTAATCCCGGTCACCAATAAAAAGGTTTCAGATCTTTATATATCTTATTGGTACCTAGATGTATAGAGTAGTGGGACTTATGACTTTCATTCAGAATAGCTTTCCAAATATCCCCATAGCATGGTACCCAAATTCGTCCCTGAAAGCACATAATTCCTTCATTATTCGATTCCAGAGTAGAATCATTTTACCCAATATTTCTGACTTCATATGATCCTCCTTTACAGCTTCCTTTTGACATTTCAATTTTTTTAAGAAGATCAGGAGCTTAGTTTATTTTCATTACCATGGTCTTATTTGGTCCACTTCTTTCTTTTCTAATCAAAGCGTCAGCTACCACGTTGGCTTTTCCTGGGTGGTAGAGAATTTCACAATCGTAATCATTAACAAGTTCAATCTATCGACGCTGCCGCATAATTAACTCTTTATGGCTGAATAAATGTTGTAAACTTTTATGATCAGTGTAAACCTGTCAGTTTGTTCCCAGAAGATAATGCCTCCACATTTTCAATGCAAATACCACTTCTGCCAATTCCATATCATGCGTTGGATATTGTTTCTCATGATCCTTCAGCTGCCTAGATGCATAAGAAATCAATTTTCCTCTTTGCATTAAAACATAACCCAATCCTAATTTTTAGGTATCATTGTAAACTACAAAATCTTCTGGTCCATCTGGTAGAGACAAAACTGAGGCACTGCAGAGATAATCTTTCAATAATTGGAAGGCTTTTTGTTGTTCTTCCTCCCACTAAAACTTGACATTCTTCCTAGTCAATTTGTCAATGGCACAACTATTTTAGAAAAATCTTGAATAAATTTACGGTAGTAGCCTGCCAATCCCAGAAAGCTACGGACTTCGGAAGGGGTCTTTAGTGAATGCCATTTCTCGACTGCCTCTATTTTTGCCGGATCCACTTTCATCCCTGCTTCCGATATAACATGACCTACAAATCGAACTTCTCTTAAACAAAATTCACACTTGGATAACTTTGCATACAACTTTTTCCTCTTTAGAAGTTCAAGTATCAAGCGGAGATGTTATGCGCTCTTCTTCAGTTTAGGAGTATATAAGAATATCATCAATAAATACAATAACGAATTTATCAAGATATTCATTACATACCCAATTCATTAGATCCATAAAGGTTACGGGTGCATTAGTTAAACCGAATGGCATAACTAAAATTTCATGATGCGCGTATCTGGTTCGGAATGTTGTTGTGGAAATGTCTTCTTCCCTGACTTTGAGTTGATGGTACCCTGATCTTAAATCAATCTTTGAGAAATAACTTGCTCCCACCAGCTGATCAAACAAGTCATCAATCCTTTGCAAATGATATTTATTTTTGATCGTTAACTTGTTCAATTCTCGGCAATCTATACACATCTGCATAGACCCGTCTTTCTTTTTAAGAAAAAGGACCGGAGCATCCAGGGTGAAGTGTTGTGTCTAATGAATCATTTGTCAAGAAGATGTTTTAACTGAGTAACCAGTTCTTTTAGTTTTGATGGAGCTAACCGGTATGGTACTTTAGCTATTGATGCTGCCCCAGGTATGAGATCAATTCTAAATTCAACAACTTTGTCTAGCGGTAAACCCGATAAGTCTTTTAGAAAAACTTCTGGATATTCACTAACAATTGGGATCAGATCTTGTTTTCCCTTTTTCTTCTTTGCATCAATAGCATAAGCCAAATACCCCTGACACTTCTTTTGGATACACTTTCGTGCTTTTAATACAGATAAAAGATTGGTATGATGATTCTGACGATCACCATAAATAACAACTGACCCTATGTCTGGTAAGGTAATTCTGATCATTTTCTTATTGCAGACAATACTGGCCTGATATTTTGTCAACCAATCTATTCCAACTACTACGTCAAACTCCTTCATCGGCATTGTGAACAATCGAATTAGTAACTCACACCCCTCAATAACAATAGCACGGTTATTGAATACACAAGTATTTAAGTCTAGATATGTATCTGTAAAATTTATAATTATATTGGCCAGATGTAATTAAAAATTTATCTTACACACTGTTCCTTTAACTCATCATATTTAATTCCAATGGTGCTAACTATGTCCGGGACCCCTGTCATGCAATAAAATAGTTTAAGTCTAAGTATGATATTGTTAAATACCTAAATCCTTTAAACTTAGGCTATGATACCACTTTCTGTAACACCCCACAACACATATTGCACGTAACATATACTCCATTCACAAGAAATGCATGTTTATAGACCACATAGGTCCCAAGTACAAAAAATACATGATTACTTAACAAATGGTCCAAAAATTCAAAATACATTTCTTGTACTAATCCATATTCAACTACCAAAACTAGATATATCATGATCAATGTTCACACAGATAAGCATACAGGAAAATATCACATTTTCCCCTTCCCTTTATCATCAGCAATTCCTACAATACATATTTAAAACCACAAAATGAGGGTTAGACCGGAAGGTCTAGTGAGATCCCTTTTTCTATGTTATTACAGGGTGAAGATCACCAAAACTTTATTTAAAATCATCTTTTCGTATATACAAATATATGAGCGCATAATTCATGATACCAATACCTTACCAATTTCCAAAGCCAATTACTCGGCTTTACAAATAACATATCGAAGCCATATAAGTTAGAACCAACCAGGTTTCACATAATGCCACTTTAAACCTTATTTATTATAGACAAGGTTTAATCAAAGTTTCAGGCTATAAACCTGTTATCAACTTCTCAATAACATCCAGACTACAATTTCCAAAAAGAACCATGATTCTAAATCTTTAAATCACAAAGAAATAAAGATTTCATATCACAGTAATCTTAAAGAATATAATAGTAAGAGTTATATCACATAACACAAATATACAAATGCCACCCTTATATCCAAAGGTACACCTCTCCTTGATATGTCACTCTTATCCCATTGTACACCTCTCCTTGATATACCACCCTTATCCCATGGTACACCTCTTCTTGATATGCCACCCTTATTTCCTCATCAAATCTTTTACCAAATATTTCTAATTAGAACAGATTGAAGTCATAAATGTCCTAATGAAATATCATCAGTTCAAAATCATCTTTATAAAAACTTCTCATTCTTTATTATATTAGAAAGAATGTTAGTCAAAATATAAATTCGGTCAATCTTAAAATTTGGTCAACACATTGATTTGACCGGACTTCATCTCCGGTCAAGTCTTGGCCTGTTTACAAATCCGGAGAATATAATAAAATCGACCCTTGGCCAGATTACATATTCGGATAACATATGAAGATGCACCCGGTCAAGTTTTGTCCGATTTACATCTAAGCCGGACGATATATCAATCGATTTATATCAAAACAGGTCAACCTTTGATCGTATTCCTACTTCTCCATTTAAAACATTTTGTCTGATTTACATACTTATAATCACACCAATGCAATAGTCCGATCAACACTATGACCGGTTTCCACTAACCCGGACAACCACTTGTCTGATTTACAAAATAATCCGAACAACACTATCCAATTTAGAGTCAAGATCGGGTGGTAGTTCTTTAACACATTTCAATACTTAAACCAATGGAATTACTTTTCATTTATGATATAAGGTGAATAAAGTTCACTCACCTTTGAATTTCTTTTGAAATCAACTTTAGGAATCCAAACCAAATAAGTAATCTGGACAACTTCACTTTCAGATCTCTCTCTACTTTTCAAAATGGCCAAGAAGCTTAATGGTGAGCCTCACATCCTATTTATACCCCTTCCAAAAATAGAAGGCGGCTATGCTCACATGCTTGCCCAACTTTATGAACAAAACATCATGCATGCAAATAATTCATGCATATTCACATATATAGTCTTGTGCACACCTAGTCACTTATGCAATCCTTCACATATAACCATTCATGCATGCACACACATATAATCATGCATATATTTTCATGTTATGCGTACATACTCATGCATAATAATTCACATACTCGCATGATCAAATATAACAATTTATCATGCCTTCATGTAATCATATAATAAATAATCACGTATTAGTTACCTCAGATGATAACCAAGACCCGGTTATCACATTATCCATCCCTCAAAAGAATTCTGTCCCAGAATTCCTTTAATCATGGATATTTTGTTCTCATTTTCGACTCTAATTCCCAAGTTGCCTCTGATCCCTTATGAAATTGTCACTGTACCTTCACCAAACTGATCTCTTTGTTTCTCAACACCCTGATCTTGCAGTCAGTCACAGCTTCTGGTGTCTCCACAAAATTCAGTTTACTGTCCAGTTTAACTTTTGGAAGTGGTACAGCTAGACTTGGATCAACTAAACATTTTCGCAGGTTCGATACATGAAAAGTGTTATGGATCAAACTAAGCTCTTCTGGTAATTCTAACTGATAGGCCACTGGCCCAATTCGTTTCCAAATTCTGAACGGCCCCACATACCTTGGACTGAGCTTACCTTTCTTTCCAAATCTGATAACACCTTTCCATGGAGAAACTTTTAACATCACAAAATCGTCCACACAAAACTCAATTGACTTCCGATGATTATCGGCAAAGCTTTTCTGGCGGTCCTGTGCTATTTTGATTCTTTCACAGATCTGTTCAATTTTTTTGGAAGTTTCTTGCATAATTTCAAGACCCGTCAACTACCTCTCACCTACCTCCTTCCAACACAATGGCATTCTACATTTACGTCCATACAATACCTCGTACGGTGCCACTTGGATGCAGGAGTGGTAGCTGTTATTATAAGCAAACTCTATCAATGGTAAATGATCCTCCCACGATCCCCCAAAGTCAATAACACAAGTTCTTAACATGTCTTCGAGAGTCTTGATGGTTCTTTCACTTTGCCCATCAGTTTGCGGATGATATGTTGTACTTAATCAAATTTCAGACCCTAGATCTTTTTGCAAACTTTCCCAAAACCTTGAGGTGAAGCGACAATCTCTATCAGAGATGATGAATAATGGTACACCATGCCTGGTTACAATTTATTTGATATAAATCTGTGCCAACTTTTCTAAAGAGTAGCCCTCTCTTATAGTTAGAAAATCCGCAGATTTAAATAAGCGGTCAACTATTACCTAGATTGCGTCATACCCTTTGGAGTTCAGGGTAACTTTATGACAAAATCCATTGTAATGTGATCCCACTTCCATACAGGAATCTCCAAAGATTGAAGATTTCCATAAGACTTCTGGTTCTCGATCTTAACTTGTAAACACGTTATACATTGTTCCACTTACCTTGCTATATCCTTCTTTAATCCGGGCCACCAATAAAAAGGTTTCAGATCTTTGTACATCTTATTGGTACCTAGATGTATAGAATAACGAGACTTATGGATTTTATTCAGAATAACTTTCCGAATATCCCCAAAACTTGGTACCCAAATTCCCCCTTGAAGGCACATAATTCCTTCATTATTCGACTCCAAAGTCGCAATCATTTTACCCAATCTTTCTGACTTTATAAGATCCTCTTCACAACTTCTTTCTGACATCTCAGAATTTCTTTATGAATGTCAAGGGTTAAAATTTATTCTCATTGCCACGGTCTTAATAATTCCACCTTTTTCTTTTCTACTTAAAGTATCGGCTACCACATTGACTTTTCTTGGGTGGTAGTGGATTTCACAATTATAATAATTAACAAGTTTAATCCATCGACGCTGCCGCATATTCAACTCTTTCTAGTTGAGTAGGCGTTGTAAACTTTTATGATCAGTGTATACCTGGCACTTCGTTCCCAAAAGATAATGCCTCCATATTTTCAAAGCAAATACCATTGCTGCTAAATCCATTTCATGAGTTGGGTATTGCTTCTCATGATCCTTCAGTTGCCTAGAAGCATAAGAAATCACCTTTCCTCTTTGCATCAACAGACAACCCAACCCTAGTTTCGAAGCATCGCTGTATACTACGAAATCTTCTGATCTGTCTCGTAAAGTCAACACCGGGGCACTGTAGAGATAATCTTTTAATAATCGGAAGGCTTTTTATTGTTCTTCCTCCACTGAAATTTAACATTCTTCCAAGTCAATTTGGTCAATGGCACAGCTATTTTGGAAAAGTCTTGAATGAATTTAACTGTGGAGTCCTCTACAATGGACAGTTGGTCGAATATGATCTGGTGAGATACAATTAAAACATCTTCTGTTAGTTGGGCAGTTTTTTGACAAATGACCCGCCTCCCCACACTTATAACATTTTCTCCGGTCCGTTTTACAGTCACCCTAATGGATCTGTCGACACCGAGCACAACTTTTTCACTAACCTTTTGTTCAGCCCTATTATCATATTTCACTGATTTTGACCCTCGAAAGTTAGATGAAGGTCCTTCCTATTTCCTTTTCTCAACAATATTACCCTCTGCTTGTATGTTCTTGTTTCGTTCAGTAACTTCCGTTGCATCCACAATTAATGAAAAGGTGGTAGGGTTCATGGCGATCACAAATTCTCGGATCGAAGGTTTTAGACCCCAAATATACCTATCCACCTTTCTGGATTATGACTAAATGTTGTGCTCAGCAAACCGGGAATACTCGATGAACTTTTCAGTATATTCCCGAACAGTTCCATTACCCTGTTCCAACTTCAGAAAATCTTCCTCCATCTGCCTTACGGCTGTCTTGGGACAGAATTGATCTTTGAATTGGTTTACAAATTCCACCCAAGATAATATTTGTAAGACATATGTTCTGGCTAAAGACTCAACTTTCCACCAGAATAGAGCATTAGACTTTAATACATAAACGGTGAATCGAACTTTATCTGCCTCTGGACACTTAATAGTGTTAAACACATATTAGATATCCTTGATCCAACACATAGCCTTAATTGGATCTCTTTCTCCAGAGAAAGTTGGTGGTTTGCAAGTCAAAAACATTTTAATATCTCCCTCCTTGCTGTTAGTAACCAGAACGGAAGGATGTACTTCCACTCTTTCCATTTCAACCTTAGCAGGTAACCCCATAATAGATGTCAAGGTTTCCCTTAGCTTTTTCATCTCTTCTTACTAGCATATCTCTAGTTATATACTCTGTCTATGACATCTGTTCTTCATTAACATTCCCAAAGTGACATTCTCCACGTTCGGGATGAGTCTCAGTCTGACTCCTTCTCTGTGCCAGGTTTCTCCCTCTGCCTCTACCCCTGGTTCTCCCCTGATCTTTATTCCCAGAAGTACTAGTTGGAAGATTGATAGGAGATTCCTCTCTTTCCTCGACTCTGGGCATGGGATTCTTTCAGATCTCTGTGTTCGGCTAGACATCTGCAGATTTCAATGTTAATAATTACGTATTCACATTCCCAAATATAATGAAGTATCTAAGTCCAGATATGTACCTGTAAATTAATAATTACACTGGCTAGATGTAATTTAAATTTACCTTACACACTATTCTTTTAACTCGTCATATTTATTTCCAATGATGTTAACTATGTTCGGGACCCCTAATATGCAATGAAATAGTTTAAGTCTAGGTATCATGTTTTAAATACCTAAATCCCTAAAACTCGGGCTCTGATACCACTTTAGTAACACCCTACATCACACATTGCACATAACATATACTTCATTTACAAGAAATACATGTTAATACACCACTTAGGTCCCAATGTACAAGAAATTATCATACAAAATACATGGTCCAAAAATTCCAAAATACATTCCTTGTACAATCAACATTCATCTACCAAAACCAGGTGCAATAAAGATTGATCTTCACAAAGTTATGCATATAGGAAAATATCACATTTTCCCCTTCCCCTTACCGTCAACAGTTCCTACAATACATATTTAAAACACAAAATGAGGGTTAGAGCGGAAGGTCTAATGAGATCCCTTTTCACATGTCATTGCAGGGTGAAGATCACCAAAATTTCATTTAAAATCAACTTTTCATGTAAAACGAATATATAACCATGTAATTCACATTACCAGTACCTTTCTGATTCCTAAAGCCAGTTACTTGGCTTTATAAATAATATATTCAAACCAACCAAGTTAGAACCTTTTAGGTTTCACATAATACAACTTTAACCCTTTTAATCAGAAACAAGGTTTATTCAAAGCTTCATGCCATAGGCCGGTTATCATCTCCTCAATAACATCCATACTACGATTTCCAATAAGAACCATGATCCTAAATCTTGAAATCACAAAGAACTAAAGATTTAAAGTTATCGTAATCTTAATGGATATAATAGTAAGAGTTATATCGTATAATACACAAATGCCACCCTTATATCTAAAGGTACACCTCTCCTAGATATGCCACCCTTATCCCATGGTACACCTCTCCTTGATATGCCACCCTTATTTCTTCATAAAAGTTTTACAGATTATTTCCAATCAGGACAAACCGAAGTCACAAACATTCTGATGATATATCATCCATGTTTTATCCCAAAAATAGTTCCAAAACAATTTTATAAAAATACTCATCCTTTATTATATTAAAAGAATGATATAACAATAACCTAACTAATCCTCAAAATGCCTTTAGTCAAAACATAAATCCAGTCAAACTTCAATAATCTAATCAACATATCAACTTGGCTGGATTACATCTCCGGTCAAGCCTTGGTCGGACTACATATCTGGTCAATATTCCATATATATTTTCATTTCTTGGCAAATCTGGACAAACCTTGTCCGGTTTATATCTTTGGACAGAAAATCACTTCCCAATACTTTTAAATTCGGTCAACACACGATCAAACTGGCACAACTCCGGCCAACACTATGGCCAGATTACATCTAAACCGGACAACATAACAATCGAATTAAATCAAATCCATATAACACTTGACCATATTCCTACTTCTTCGGTCAATTACCATGTCCGATTTACATAATTCAAAATCTATCTAACTCCTAATCCGGTCAACACTATAATTGGTTTTCCTCTAATTCGGACAACACTATGTCCGGTTTATAACAAATCTGGACAACACGTGTCCGACTTAAAACCAAATCTGGTAATAAGTTTTAGAACAATTCATTTTATCAAACCAAAGAACTACTTTTCAACTGTAATAAGATGATACAACCACTCACCTTATGAATTTAAGAAAATGCAATCAACTTTGACCCCAAGTTTGTATGCAATCCCGACAGCTTCTTTCTCATGTCTCTCTTAGATTTAAAAATGGCCAAGAAGATCATTTGAAGCCTCACCTTTCATATATATACTTTTTTAAAATAAGTAAGGCGGCTCAACAGCCTTCATATGCATGCCCATCCATAACTAAACCCATGCATGCATATAATAATCATGCATACAGAAAATAATTTATGCATACATATACAATCATGCATATTAACACATTATGCATACATACTTATGCATAATAATTCACACACTTGCATGATCAAATATAACAATTTACTATGATTTCACGTAATCATATAACATATACTCACGTATTAATTACCTCGGGTGATAACCAAGACCCACTTATCATAATAATATATAGATTTTGATGAGGAAATAAGGGTGGCAATCAAGGAGAGGTGTATTATGGGATAAGAGTCGCACATCAAGGAGAAGTGTACCTTCGGATATAAGGGTGGTATATCAAGGAGATGTGTACTTTTGGATATAAGGGTGGCATTTGTGTATGTGATTATTGTTATAACTTTTATGGCTATATCCCTTAAGATTACGATAGCTCTGAATCCTTATTTCTTTGTGATTTAAAGATTCAGGAATATTGTTCTTATTGGAAATGGTAATAATTATGTTATTGAGAAGGGGATAGATGGCTTTTGGCTAGAGGTTTTAAATAAACTGTGTTTCTAATGAAAAGTGTTTGGAAACAAGTAACGTAGAACCTGAGAAGCTTTAGCCGGCTATGTGCTAAATTAAATGTTCCTAGGTTAAAAATGACCTTTAAAACCAGAAGGGCACTAGTCGTTGAGAATTATGTGGATATGTTTATGCTTATATAAAAATTTGATTTTGAATAAAAATTTTGGTGATCTTCACCCTACAATTATATGGAAAAAGGGATATCACTAGACTTACAAGTCTAACCCTCATTTTTTTCTTTCTAATATGTATTGCTGGAACAGCTGGGTTACATGATAGTAAGGGGAAGGGGGAAATGTAATTATTTTTCCTATATGCATATCTATAAGAAGATCAGCTCATGGATGAGTTTAGTTATGAAGATATATGTTAAATAGTAAAAGGACTAGTATTTTGGAATTTTTAGATTGTGTACTTTGTACATTAATTTATTGTACTGTGGGACCTAAGTGGAATAATACATGTATTTCCTTGAATGAAGTATATGTTATATGCAATGTGTGATGTGGGGTGTTAAATTTGGCTTGAAGGAAATCTCGTCAATGGAGAAGTTGACATTCTTGGCATCCATTTATGTAAAAAGAAGGTAAGATAGAAAGGAAGAAGTAACAAGGGCTTGTTAGAAAGGCACTCTATGTAAAATTTTTGAATGAAAAACTTCTTTTGAAAAATCGAGAATAAGATTAGGGTTTTTCAAGTAGATTAGTGTTTAGAAACTTAGATTAAGATCAAGTATTAGAATGATTCTTTAATCTATTTGTTTGTATTTAAGAGAAGGAATAATGTTCGTAGATGTTCAAACTAACAAGAAGAACAATCAAATATTAAAGGATTTATCAACATGTTTCTTTTGAAGAGAAGGAAAATGGTTGAAGGTTTTTTGAAGTTCTTGACAGTTCTTGCTTGCAGAAAATCTTGAGAGCAAAGGATGCTTGAGAATTTTTTGTAAGCGTAAAGAGAAATATGAGAGGGTATCTCATGTATTTATAGGTAGGATGAGAGAGAAAGAGGAGAGATAGAAAAACAACTCTTGAAAAGATGTGCAAATGATGAAAAAATTTCCATGTCCTCATCCTATGATTGGATGGAATACAAATGGGTCATGTGTGTCAAAAGAACGCACGTGTATCGACATCCATTTAAATAAAATGATTGATGATGTCATAAAAATATGACTATTCATTATCATTTTCTTTTAAAAGATCATGTCATAAAAATATGACTGTTCATTATCATTTTATTTTAAAAGATCAATCCTCTATAAATACTAACATTTACAGGCTTTCCATATGGATCCTTGTTCAGCGACAGAGGATGAGCCATCGGAGTTTTCATAGATGAGATGTTGATTAGATCGAATTTCGCATATCCTTGACATACTTACTTTGATTGATAAAGATACCTCTATCTGATTGTTTGATCTGAAGACCTGGAAAGTAAGTCAGTCCTCCTATCATGCTCATCTAATATTCTTTCTTCATGCATTCAGCAAACCGAAAACATAAAGAGGGATTAGTGGATCCAAAAATAATATCATCGACATAAATTTGGACTATAATGATATGACCCTTGACTTTCTTAAGAAATAGGTTATGTTCAATCTTTCCACGAAAAATTTCTCATAAATGAAAAATAAAGTGAGGGTATCATACCAGGCACGAGGGACCTGCTTTAACCCATAAAGAGCATTATCCAATCTATACACATTATTAGGATATTTGGGGTCAAGAAACCCTGTAGGTTGTTCAACATAAACTTCCTCCTAAACTTTTCCATTTAGAAAAAGTTCTCTTTACATCATTTGAAAGACTTTGAAGTCTCTATGCGCAGCATAGGCTAGAAAGAGTCGAATAGCTTCGAGGCTAGCCAATGGTGCAAAGGTTTCATCATAATTGATTCCTTCTTCTTTCATGTATCACTGAGCAACAAGACGAGCCTTGTTTCGGGTTACAATTCCTTGTTCATCTAACTTATTGCAATAAACCCATTTGGTGTGTATCACAGTTTTGACAGATGGGTGCAGGACAAGGTACTAGACTTGGTTCCTATCAAACTCAATGAGTTCTTCTTGCATAGAAATGACCCAGCCTGGGTCAATGATAGCCTCATTGATTTTCTTAGGCTTAACTAAAGAAAGAAAGTTGACAAAAAGACAGATATTACCTAGACCACGTCATATCTGAATACCTGCACTTGGATCACAAAGAATTTGATGGATTGGATGGTCTTTCATCCATCGTTGAGCTGGTTGAAGATGATCTTTTGAGATTGGAAGCTCAGGCATAGAAGATGAGGCATCAGCAATAGGTTGGATTGCTAAAAGAGCCTTATAGAGCGATTCAGCAATTGATAGAGGTTCAGTGACATAAGGAGATTTAGTGACTGAAGGGTCAATATTTGAAGTAGAAGGGGGTAAGTGACCAATGGGAATGACAAAAATCTCTGAAGAGGATTCAGCTTCATTACTAGTCACATCTGGAACAATACAAGGATCATCGTCAGCTTTTGAAGGGTCAACGTTCGGTTGATTGCTAAACGAAGCTTCAGGTTGTCCATAGTGAGATATCATCTAGTTATCAAACTCTTCATCATCTTCATAGATGGGTTTAGAGTTAATTGATTGAGACTCATCAAAGGTGACAAGAATAGATTCCTCTATTGTTTGTCGTCTTTTGTTGAATACTCTGAAGGCTTTGGACACTGAAGAATATCCAAGAACGATTCCTTCATCAGCTTTGAGATCAAACCTTCCAAGTTGGTCTCTATTGTTTAGAATATAACAAGTACAACAAAAAATATGAAGAAAGCTGAGAGAAGGATTTCTACTATGGAAGAGTTCATAAGCTATCCTCTTTAATCTCCTGACGATCAGCTATTGATTCTGAGTAAAACAAGCAATGCTGACAACTTCAAGCCAGAATTGAGTAAATAGACAAGATTCGCTGAGCATTGATCGAGCATCTTCAATGATTGTTCGATTTCTTCTTTCAGCGACATGTTCTATTATGGAGTTCTCACAACTGAGAAGTTGTGTGAGATTCCCTTGCTCACAAAGAAGTCATCAATGGTATTGTTTTTAAATACAGTGCCATGATCACTCCTGATAGACCGTACTCTGATGTTGTTTAGTACTTCTATGCATTTGACAAACGAGATGATTTCTTTAGATGCATCACTCTTAAATCTGAGAAAGAAGACCCAAGTGTACCTGGAATACTCATCAACAATGATGAGTGTATATTTCTTTCCATCTATAGATTGTACATTGATTGTACCAAATAAATCCATATGCTATAACTGAAGAGGAGAAGTCACTAAAGAGACTTGCTTAGATTTGAAGCTAACCTTTGTATACTTTCCCTTTTCGCATGTTGAGCAAAGAGATTCCTTTGCAAAGAAGTGTTGAGGAAGGCCAGTAACAAGATCCTTTTGAGATAGCTCACATAATGTTTTGAAGTTGAGATTAGAGAGCCGTTTGTGTCATAGCCAGTTGATATTTAAAGAGGCTTTAGAGAGAAAAACAGGTATTCTCAATGAAGGGAGAATCCATGTTGATGACATACACGTTCTGTAAACGAGAACCTATAAGAGCAAGGTTATCATCTTTGTCATAGACATAACATGAGTTTTTAAGAAATTTCACTGTGAAATCTTTATCACACACTTGACTGATGCTGAGAAGATTGTGTTGTAGTCCTTCAATATATGCAACACGTTTGAAGGTGGTTGCACTATTGGTTAATATACCAAAACCCTTGGTATATCTTTTTCCATTTCCTCCAAAGGTTACGGAAGGGCCCCTTTCCTCCTTGTAATCAGTGGGCAGGTATTTGTATCCAGTCATATATCTTGAACATCCACTATCAAGATACCAAATACCTTTGACTTCTTGCAAAAGAAAATAGATTAAGATTGCTTTGGTACCCATTTTCCAATAGGTCCAGTGGAGTTAGAGGCGACATCCACTGACGGTGAAGACTCAAGGTCAGCAGGTGTCTTCACTAAGCCTGAAAAAGAGGATTCAATAGATTTTTTCACCTTAGTGGTTTTCACAACTTTGGTGGCAGATTTTGCCTTGGTTGATTTTTCAGCCTTGACTACTTTCTTTACCTTAGCTGGCGGACCAGATTTTATAAATAAGATCAATACAAATTTTATAGATTGTTTGTGGAAGAGATAAGGTAAAGAACGTATCTAAACAATCCAAGATACACATAAGATTACAAATAGCAATAAGAAAATATTTACTAAAAGAAATAAGGTAAGAATAAATGTGTTCTTCAGTTGTTAACGTAGGTCTTTCTCTTTTAGACAGAGAGTAGTAAGAGAAGTAACTTCCTGGGTAAGTTCTTAGTGAGGAAGATGATAACTGAGGGGAGAACCACTCAACTATTTATACCCATTACATTAAATGAAATTCAGAAGCTACATGGCATGTGTCAAGCTTTTGGAGGAAAGCTTGTCTTTTGTTCAGATTTGGCAGGCTTTTGGCCGTATTTGAACAGTCTTTTTTCATAAAGTAGATAAGCACGTTTAGAGTCAATGGAGTGGTTGTGTACTATACTATACTCAGGAAGGTATGTGTTTGTCCCTTGTATGTAGGAGGACAAGACAAAAACAATCTTGATCGAAAAGATTAATTTGATTGTTGAATACTAGGATGACGTTGAAAGGTCTCTTTAGTGTTCGCTGAATCTTGCGCAAACTTCACACAATTGTAGACGAGCTTCTAGTCACTGAATACCGCTTCAGATCATGAACTTGTTGGTCTATAATCTTCAGCTTTTGTCTTCGACATTGTTGAAGGATCTATGGTGTGAGTTTTGTCTTCTTGAAGTATAACAGTCTTTGAACGATTTACAATACACGTTCAGCGATCACTAAATAGACTCAGTGAAGATCGTTGAAACTGAATGACAAAAACAACATACTTCGATAGATAAAGGGGTCGTCATCAAATTAATGAGAGAGAGGATCAACAGGGACAAATACAAAAATCCATGAAATAATTATGGAAAGAGTTTGAAATGAAGACGTTAGAAAAGCCAAATGTTGTCGTGGTTTACAGATTGAGCATATGCGCAACGGAATACTTGTGCATTAATAAAATTATGTTGAAAAGGTCTTAAAACATTTCAATATGGACGAAGAAAATCCTTTAAGCATTCCAATGATTGTTAGATCACTCAATATTGACAACAATTCATTTCGTCCTTGGGAAGAAAAAAATGAAGAGTTTCTTGGTTTGGAAGTATCATACGTTAGTGCAATAGAAGCTCTTATGTATCTTACTAACTGTATTAGACCTGGCATTTCTTTTGCAGTGAATTTGTTAGCAAGATTCAGTTTATCTCCCACACAGAGACCTTGGAACGGAATCAAACACATATTTCTATGCCTTCGAGGAACTAATGGTTTAGGTCTATTTTATTTTAACAATTAAAAAGAAGTTTTTATTGGTTATGCAAATGCGGGTTATTTTTCTGATCCTCATAAAGCTAGATCTAAAATTGGATACGTGTTCATGAATGGAGGTACTGTTATTTCTTGGCGCTCTCAGAAGCAAACTATTCTTGCCACATCTTCAAATCATGCTGAAGTTATTGCACTTTATGAAACTAGTAGAGAGTGTGTTTGGTTGAGGTCAATGACACAACTCATTTTGACTTCATGTGGACTAGAGAGGGACAAATTTCCAACTTTGATCAATGAAGATAACACTGTGTCACATAAATGAAAGAAGGATGTATCAAAAGCGACAAGACAAAAACACATACCTCCAAGGTTCTTCTCATAATACACTCAAGATCTTATAAAAGATAATTAGATTGATATGATATATTTGTAAGTTGTATGTTATACCCACAACACGTGTCACCCAGATACACTGCCAACAAGCCATGTAAACCTAAAGGGTCGCACACAAAAAACACGTATGCTTCCACTAAAGAAAGAATCTAAACATGTGTAACGTTTTGTGATTATTATAATTACAGGGTTTAATCTATAAATATGTATGTAATTATCTTAAATGTTTTTAGATAATTATATAAGATATTATAAGATAAATAAATAATCATTTTAGATGATGATTAAGCCTTATTAAGAGTTATGGTCAATCTCGAAGACTGGCCATATAAATAAAGCTTAGGGGATAAACCAAAGTAGAGGATTGAGTTCTGATAACTAGTTGTAGCCTCAAAACCCTTACGATACAATTATAGAAGTAGGGTTCTTTGGGCTAGCACCCGGTGGGAGTTCCAAGCATGTTCGTGTATGGACAACTGATAGAGAAAACCTGATTTGGTTTCTTAGTGTTACATCAAGGTTTCAATTTCAACCACAAGGTAAATATTTTAAACACCCTATGGCTTGTGTAGATTCGTTTTAATTGTCAATGGATCCGGCTTTGGGTTTTATTTAAAAAAATCTATATTGATCAATCTTCATATAAGCACCAAATCATCAATGGCAGAATGTATTTCACTCAAGAACATAGAAGGAGATGAGAGAGAGAAAGTCAACAATCACAATGTGGTCAAACTTGTATATACGAATCAGATATTACAATGAGAATCCTACTCTAATTACAAAGCCAAACACCCTTTATATAGGGTCAAACTACAAGATAAAGTCAAAGTCAAACATCTCTAAGAAAAGTCAAACATGATGACTTTTATACAATTATAGACAATTTTATCTTTCAAGATGAATACAATTTTACACTAAATTTCATTCCTAACATTCTCCCCCTTTGTATTCAGACTTGAAAGAATTTGCGCGCTTTGAGTCTCGTTTGAACTTTGAAGCTTTAAGCACTCTATGTCTTCATCAGAATAGAAATCTTCAACTTGAAACTTCAGACAATCATTAGTTGAGAAAGATCTTCTAACATTCTCTCCCTCGAATGTAGAACCGCGATGATCTTCTMTTTTGACAATGTAGAACAGAAACAATAACGAACAAATTTTAAACATTCTCCCCAATAATGAATTTCTTCAGATAAGATCACAAACATTCTTTTACGACGAGAAATCTCTATCAGTAAACTGTTGAAATGATGATCTTCACATTCAACAACTCTCAGACATTGTAGCATYGGAATAATCTTTGTAATCATCTCCAGTCGCACTCCTTTTGAGTCTTTTGCCATTATTGAAGTTACTCCCCCTTGATCTTTACATCAGATTCCCCTTATAATGTTCGGAATTGGACATTTCATTCATTATTACATATTCCCCCTTATGATGAAATGAGAATCATTCCATCATACACAAGAATGAATGAAATCCTCCGCGTAAGCTATCAATTCATGAATTTGTAAGTAGATCTTTTCAAATTGTTGGACCGATACTAGGGAACCGCCCATATGATATTGTCCGCTTTGGGTTGCCCCTCCTGGCAACAACCCCTCACGGCTTTAAAACGCGTCACAGGTAGGAGTAAGATCCCCCTACCTTATAAGGAAGACGAATCCCCCTAGCCTCACCGATGTGGGATGCTCCTGCATTGCTACAGGAGCATTGGGTTTAAGAATCGCGGATTTGACCGGCTTGAGGGAACGATGAGGCGGAAGTCCAAACATTCCCCCCCCCCCACATTGGTGCGACCCTAGCTCTGATACCAATTGTTGGACTGATACTTGGGAACCGCCCACATGATATTGTCCGCTTTGGGCTGCCCCTCCTGGCAACAAC
Source organism: Cynara cardunculus var. scolymus (assembly GCF_001531365.2). Lineage (NCBI taxonomy): Eukaryota > Viridiplantae > Streptophyta > Magnoliopsida > Asterales > Asteraceae > Cynara > Cynara cardunculus. Next base: position 29,676 of record NW_020201463.1, read on the forward strand.
CCCTCACGGCTTTAAAACGCGTCACAGGTAGCAGTAAGATCCCCCCTTCCTTATAAGGAAGATGAATCCCCCTAGCCTCACTGATGTGGGATGCTCTTGCATTGCTACAGGAGCATTGGGTTTAAGAATCGCGGATTTGACCGGCTCGAGGGAACAATGAGGCGGAAGTCCCAACACAAATCCACTTATTTAATCTTTTCAGATTAAGGGAATGGGAAGATAACAGCCAATTTCAACGTATGAAATTGTTTTCAATCTTATAGAAAGATTGGCCTGTGAGTAAAACAAATATACTCAGTACAACGGATGTACTGTATATATGAGACTTTTTGATGCTCATCTCACCAGGTCTTCCATTCAGTCATCGATAGCTTAAGAATAGCATATTTATGAATGTTTTGGCAAATTAACATATAAAATGCAAAATCTGTGTAGTGTAGAAAGATAAATCAACGTATACTTCTATTTAGGCTCAAAAAGATAAACCGTGTGGACTACACAAATTTATCAGACTCAATTAGTGATCAAAAAGACTTGAAGGGGGGACATATATCCTTCTGATTCAATATCGACTTTCTTCGAATGAGAAATTGATAGATGATGAGCTGTGTGCCCCAAGTGTTATTGAAACGCTTATCTGTTGAGAGATAAATGACTAGCTGGTGGGGTTGTGACAAGAATTGGCCTGGGCTTTGCCTTTTTCAATATTAGTCTCGAAAGAATTGAGAACTAATAGATTGTATGGTATGCCCGGATTTTACCAGTTTGGAACAGGATTCTCGTATTCTTTTAATCCTGACACAACTCTCGTCAATTCTTTTATCTCACCACAACTACCCCCTCTTTTTCATTTTAAACTCAGCACACAAACCCTTTTGTATATAAAGCTTACTCATATATGGTTGTCCTCATGGGTAGGTTTGTCGTTTTTGACATTCCATTGAGGTATTTCTAATAAGCACTCAGTCCCTCCTAAATATTTAACAATATGTTCAATTGATCACAATGGTTGATCAAAAATATTATCACAATGGTTGATCAAAAATATTATCACAAATAAGCACAATGATCGGATAAAAAATTACTGATCAAGAAATTTGGCTTTAAGCACGATCAACAAAAGGATGATGCGAAAATGATCAGATTATTCAATATGCGAGAGAAATGAATGAAAATCTGTAAGAATGAGTTTACAGATTCTGGTATTAAAAAAAATATTGAATGTATATCAATCAACGTAAAAAAAATATCAGAAAACAAATTTGAATACAAATGAGCGTATTATCACCGAAAATGATTATCATTTTAAGAGACGTGATAATAACAGTTTCAAAAATAGCTGAAACAGGTATTGGAGTTATGTTTGAAGAGAAATTACGCAAGTAAAATCTCAGGAAATATATGTTTAGAAAATGTGCTCATTACCAAAAAAAATTATTTTCTGAAAAAAATTTATTGAACTTTCTAGAGACTCCCCCTAGAAAGTAGATTATAGAAATGATTCGATTCAGCTCAAAAATTAAAAAAAAAATAAGAAAAACATGTTTAGCACGGGACCCTAAACTGTGTGTTTAGAAACCACACTCGGTAAAGCACAGGTCCTGAACTGAATTGTTCAGAAGCCTTTTTGGAACAGATTACAACTCCCCCTGCATGGTGTATCACTGAAATAATATTATGATCAGCACAAAGTTGACACACCTGCAAAACCAGATTAAGTAGATTTTGGTACCCAAATGAATTTGGATCCTATTTTGTTAGTATCGGGTTGAGGTATGTTGTAACTTCCAAACCATCTATTCCTATTAGATATATTCTTTAGCACTTTGAACAGGATGATCAGAAATAGAATATGATCCATATCAGTTATTATGATCATACCTGTTCTTACCTTTCCAACTGTTCTGATAGCTTTTATCTCCATGCCACCTATTAAACCTTTTCTTATTGATAAAGTCGTTGGTCTTGCATGTTGAACACATAATTCTTCTCTTGCTAAGATTTATCAAATCATTAGAGGATCTCACAATGCAAGAAAGAACAGAGTTAGTAACAACAGGTGTATGAGACACAACTGAATCAGCTTTATTAACCCATAATTGTTTAACTTTTGAAAAATTATTGGGTGATCCAATGACATATCCTTGATAAAACTGATTTGAAGAATGAGACTTGTTCTTAGAAACAGTTGATTTAGGACTGCTTGAATAACTGTTAGGTTTAACACTGGAACAGTTATAAAAGCAAGTTTTACACTTAGATTGAGAACCAGTTGAGTTTTCAGCTCTTAAAAAGTCTGAAACTTTCTTAAGTAACTGATCTCTTTCATCAGCAACTAAATCATAGTTCTTCTTAAGTTCAGTTCTCATGTTCAATTCAGTTACAAGTTCTATCTCTAGATCAGACAACTTCTTTGAAGTATCCAAAAACTTACCTTCTAATTCTTTCTTCAACTTCTCAAACACTTTTCTTTCTTTCTCAAACTTCTTTCTTTCTTCATCTGAACTTCCCTTATCATTCTCCGAAGCAATGTCAAGCCATTTCTTTTTCTCAGTAAGCTCTTTGGCAATTGCAGCATGTTTCTTGACAGTACTTCTCTTCTCAAGAACAAACAATCTTTTCTCTTCATCTAGAGCTTTCTGCTTTTGTTCAGCCTCTTTCTTTTCTTTATCAACCTTGGCTCGTTCCAAGATGATAAGTTGTTCAAAATCTGGAATTTGATTCAAAAGAAATTTAGCATTCAGCTCAAGATAATTAATCTTATTTTCATAAGATATACATTCAGCTCCAAATCTTCTTTCAACTTCTACTATCTTATTCTTCTCTTTCTCCAAAACTTTCCTTTCAGCATTCAAATTCTTTTACACTTCTAAAACCTTTTCTTTCTCTAAATTCAGTAGCTTTCTTAGCTCAATCAGGTCACTTTCAAACTTATGAGATTTATCAGTTAAGTCATCAGTTTCATTATGCTTTCTACCTGAAGAATTTCTTTCAGCTCTTAATTCATTCAGAACTTCTTGGAGTTTGTTGAAAAGATCTTTATTAGCTTTACTCCATATTTTCAATTCATTATCAAAATCTTTTCTAACATTATCCAAAGAATTTTCAAGTTTATTAATTTGATACTTGGAATCATTCTCAACTCTTTCTAAAGCTCTTTTATGATCTTTTTATAAATTTGCAATAAATTCCACATTAGGATGATTCTCAGAAAACACGTTTATGTATTTTTCTTTATAGTCCACTATGCTCTTTTCCAGCTTGCAAATCTGAGATCTCATCTCTTTATTCTCCTTCTCTAGAATATCTGCCATTAAGAAAAATTAAGACTGATCAATTAAAGAATCTATACAGTTTAAGAATTTGATCAAAGAAAAACAATCTAAAAGAATTCACAATATACACAATTTCTGAAAATTCAAACAGATGAAAATTCAGTATGAATCAATACCAACAACAATCCATGCAAAGTTTTTGATAATGGTTGTCCAAATAAGAAAAACCATGCACATGCAATAATAATGGCCGGACGGTTAGCATGCAAAAATATCAATGTCTAATCAACTATGAATAACTATGAATAAATTTCAATCATGCAAAGCATTCACTAATCACTCAAGAATGAGTTCCCTAATCGCTCAAATCTGAAATATACTCCAAGAATAAATCGCTCAAGGAATTGTCAAAACTACTCAAAACACAGCCTAAATCGCTCAAGACTATGCTCAAATCCACTCAAAGTTTAAGACTAAACCGTTCACATCACAACCTAAACCGCTCACCTCTCAACCTATATCCACTCAAGATGTCTTCTTTCAATTAATAAATTGCTCACTGCAAGCTGCTTAACTCGTTTACCATGCAGGTTAAATCATTCACACCCAACTTCCTTATTCGCTCACTAAAACACTCTAAATCGCTCACAACTAACCTCCTAATCCGCTCAACAAACAGCTTATATCCGGTCAATGCTAAGACGTAAATCGCACAAAGCATGAAGTAAATCGCTTAGGCTAAGGAACTAAACCGCTCAATACAAGTTTGCTTATCCGGTCACTAGTCCGCTCACCACTATGTCTAATCTGATCACTAGTCCGCTCACCACTATGTCTAATCCGGTCACTAGTACGCTCACCACTATGTCTAATCCGATCACTAGTCCGCTCAATACAAGCAGTAAATCGTTGGTTTCTTATCTTGGTCAAATCATGATGTAAATCGTTCAACATGCAGGTTTCAATCGCTCACCTGTGAGAATGAAGGATGTTCTAACAATATTCAAACAGAAAGACAATCAAACTAAGATCAAACCAACAAACAAACACAAAAACTTACAAAAATTTAGACAAAAATGGATCAAAATCTAATTTTGATGAGTTTTTGAAAGAACACCAAAAATCATAAATCTATTCAAATCTTCACTTTCAATGATTAAATCATAAAGTTGTAAGAATAAAACTGATTCACGATTTAAATCTGTACACAATGAACACAATTTTAACAATCAATCGTTCAAAAATGAGAGATTTATGAGAAAATTTATGAAGAAAAAGATGAACATTCAAGAACTAGTATGAACATCAAGAACACAATGATGAATTTTCAGAAAATTTGTGCAATTCTTGTTGATTTCTTCAATCAAAATCCCTGCAAACATGCTCTGATACCAATTGTGTGTCCCTATATTGATCAATCTTCATATAAGCACCAAATCATCAATGACAGAATGTATTTCACTCAAAAACATAGAAGGAGATGAGAGAGAGAAAGTCAACAATCACATTGTGGTCAAACTTGTATATATGAATCAGATATTACAATGAGAATCCTACTCTAATTACAAAGCCAAACACCCTTTATATAGGATCAAACTACATGACAAAGTCAAAGTCAAACATCTCTAAGAAAAGTCAAACACGATGACTTTTATACAATTATAGACAATTTTATCTTTCAAGACGAATACAATTTTACACTGAATTTCATTCCTAACAAATCTAAACGTTTTTGTAACCGGGTTCTGTTTTTCTGCTGCATTTTATCCAGTTATTTTCACAAACTAAAACCCAAAAGTGGTATCAGAGCCACTTTGACAATTATTCCAATTAATCGGAAGTAGTTAAAACGGAATGTTATTAGACGGGATTTTATCTTTGAAAGGATTTCGAAAAAATCAGTTGGGTCGGTTCTAATAGAACCATATATGGGCCGAGACTTCTTTTGGCTATAATTCTTTGGGCTTGTTTTTAAGTCATTTTAATTTAAAATGTTTGGGTTTATTATTAATTAAAAACTTGGGTTTTTTAATTTAAATGATTGGGCTGGTTTTAAGTTAAAACTTTGAGCCGAATTTCGTTTAAAGTTAAGGCTGGTTTAAAATTAAATTATGAACTAATTAAAACCAAATATGTTATTTGGATTTTAATAAAAATCTTGTTAGATTTGATCTTTTAAAATCCCGATTAATTTTCATTGTTAATTATTATTGTTTTTGGTCAATTATTTAATGTTTATTAAATTGTACCAACTTTTTTTGTTTTATATTATGTTTAATATTTATATTGTGTAATATATGGATTGCCCCGCCGAAACCTGTGGTTGATTTATTTATTTATTTTTGTCGGAAAAATTAAAATGTATTAATTGCATGGGTTGTAATTTTTAATTTTAATTTTCTAGATAGGACAAATGTAAATAGAATAGAATTCTGTTGTATTTATTTAAATCAATGAAGACGACATTTCAAAGAAGACGGAGTCCTTGGAGTTCACCAAGATGGCGAAGCCAGTGGGAGCTTGAAGACGTCCTCAGTTTGACCGTGGTTGTTGTGTTGGCTCACAACACCATATTAGGGGCAAATCCATATATTATTATGTGGTTGTTTATTTTGTGTTTGTTTTTTTATTTGTTTATTGTTTTTATTATTGCTATGATAATTGCGAAAATGTTTTAAAAATCAAATGCAAAACAATTTCAAATCGGTAATTAAAATATGATATTTTAAAATGATAATGTTTATCAAAAATCAAACCGATTTTTACGGGTAAACTTTTAAAGCAAAAGGATTTTAATTTAAGAGATAAAATCAAACGTTTTAAAAAGTCATTAGAAAATGTTTTTCTAAAATTTAAACCTTTCTAAAACGTAAACTAAACGCCACCCATTTAAGATATTTGTCAAGTCTTACAGATTCCAATATGATTAGTGTCTGGTCTATCATATCAGATGATAGTAGTGTGAGACAAGGTGCCGAGACTACGAGATTCAAGTGAAAGTTGCACTTGGCCACTCACTTGAATAGTTGTGTTTTGGACGACTGATCCCATTAAACCTGAATTGAGAAATTAGGTGGGATCACGATACCTTCGTATGGTCAGTTTATTTAAAAATATCATAGTATGTGAATTGACCTTCTATAAGTATTTTTAAGGCGTTGAAGTGAGATTAAACGTGTCTATTTGATATATGATATATTAAATAAAATCTCACAATCACCTAAGAGTTATGTTGAACATGATTGGATGATTCCTACCTAAATAACTTATTTCTCAGACAGTGCATCACCATTTGAAAAAATAGATGAAATATGGATTTTAGCTCAAATAAAATTGATTTTTGAAAGGTTAATTTATTTAATTTGAGATTTTAAAAGTCTGACTAGAATCGAACTTGGATATTGTAGATGTATGCATCCACTCCAAACCCAGACTAAGCCACAAACAACTTTGTCCCAATTTGCACTCCGGTCTGTCCTTGAAAAAGAAAAGTTGAACGGGACGAACTTCCTCGAATGGTTTCGTTTCTTAAGGATTGTCCTTAAGCATGAAAAGAAGCTCTACTTCTAGAAAACCCCCCTCCAAACGCTCATGCTAGAACTACATCCGCTGAAGTCAGGGGTGCCTTTGAAAGGCATTAGAATGACTCACTGGATGTGGCATGTCTCATGCTTGCCACTATGACTTCTGAGTTATTGAGGGATCATGAGGACATGGCTGCTTAGGAAATAACTTCTTCATTAAAATCTATGTTCCAACAACAAGCCAGACAAGAGAGGTTTGACACAGTCAGGGCATTACATGCCTGTATGATAACTGAGGGTTCACCGATCGGTACCCACGTCTTAAAAATGAAAGGTATGTTGACCAATTAACCCGTCTTGGTTTCCCACTGAATAAGGAATTGGCAATCGACTTGGTTCTCAATTCCTTGCCTAAATCATATGACCAGTTTGTTATGAACTATAATATGAATGGTTTTAGAAAAGTCTAATCCTCTTTTCGAGATTCATCGATATTGAATCAATCGAACGCACTTCTAACACCTGTTCCACTTTTGGAAGACCTTGCGTTATATCACCAGATCTTGATTTTTCATATATAAATGTAACTAATGTATCTCCTTCGTAAAGGATTTCCCCATAATGTCCATGAACAGTTGCTCCTGGAGTAGCCAAATAAGGCTTAGC